>NC_081153.1:3676165-3977444 GCF_958295425.1 Solea solea | reverse complement strand
TCACTGCCTCTGTCTTATAGTCTTCTTGTTCCATGACGCTGTAGTGTGTGGATGATGTTACTATTCTGCCTCTGTTTAGCCTTCGTGAACAGAAATGATGTGACATTATATGTATGTTGCATCCTTTATCTGTCAAGCAATACTATCAGACACAGCTAAGTGTGTAATCCTGCCGGATGATTCACTTCTGAAACCTGCTTCTCTGTGTTTTCAGTCACACTCACAACCTTTTTGCTTTGCAGTTGCTCCTTACTATCAGGATGTTGCCGTTGCCTCCTTCTGTCCTGACATAATGATGGAGGAAATGATGCCGACACGAGATCCAAACACTGCTGCACTGAGAAACACAGAGAGAGAGTAATGTGGAGCTGATTAATCTGGTTTAATCAATGAAAGTTACACGCTACAGCTTTTTAAGCGGCTGTGATCACACTTGTACACACACACGTACACATGTTAAAGTTCCCCGGCAAGCACAGAGAAATGTCCCTTCAGCAGATAAATAACCAACAGAACACATGTATGTAGTAAGTCTAGGTACAGACAGTGCAGGTCATTGGTCAGACATTAGCAGGTTGTTCCCTGTTATTTGCCCTATCTCTCCGTGCCACTCCACAGTGTGAGCTCTTATTAGAGCGGGGCCCACATCTCTAACTGAACAATGACTCCGTGTCTCTGCAGTTAATTATCTGTCTGATCTATACCATAGAGAAAGAATGAATGGACTCTGACGCCGTGTTCCATTCTATACATAGGCCGCGCTAATGTTCTTTCCATATAGGCAGGCACAGGCCGAGTGGTGGAGACAGAGCCATTAGACCGGTGTAATGAGTTTATGTATGAGTAATGGCCGCGGACTTACTCGCACACACACGTAGACCGATGCGCACAACGCTGCAACTCGTGTCCTGATCACAGTGCAACAAACCTGGCAATTAAATTCACAGGTTTCTCAAGCTGGGTGTGTACCGCACAGAATACACAATAAACGCGGTGCAATCATGTCCCGCACGACTGTAGCGTATATACATCGTGAGAGCCTCTCAGCTTCACTGAGATCTCCAGTGTCTGATCTAATACTTGTTCACTATATTGGCCTGAAACGCCGTAATGGCCCCAGCTGTGATGCAGCGCATGTGCTCGTCCTGCATCGGTGCGTTTAAACACCTCAGCCATCATTCTGCAGCCCTGGTGTTTATTTAAATGGATTTGGCCTGCTTAGGCTGTAAAGAGAGAGGGCATAAAACACTAAAGGCTAGTGAATTACCAGCAATAAAGCTGCGAGCCAAGCCTGTTGACAGAGCTAAGCCGAGGTGGGCCAAACTTGGCCATGCAGGACTACCCAATCCCCAAAGCTTGCCTTCTGACAACAGCCTGAATTCTTGCTAATTGTCTCTTCTTGTCATCCCTGTTTACTCAAGCCTCACCACTCTCTCTCTCTCTCTGTGCCATAATGGATTCAGGGGTCTGACAAGCCATGTTTGATTGATTTCTCTCCCTGACCACTCAGTGGAAGGACTCCAGGCTGCGTGCCAGCTGTACAGTGGGTCGTCCCTGGTGTGTGCGTGTGCATCTGTAGTCCCACACACACACACACACATACACACACACACACACACTCCAATGTGAAGCCACTATAGCATAACCGCCATGCTATAAGTCTAGTGAAGGATACTGTGGTGTACAGCGCGCTGCCCTGAGGGTGTCATTAACATTTCGAAACAAGCCCCGGCATCAGTCACACTGCCTCTGCTTAGGTGTGTTTAACCTTTCTATATGGAGGGATACAGCAGGCAGAGCCGGGGTGGATTTAACAACCAAACACAGCCTGCTGGAGAAAGAGAGAGACGTATTAAAATGTAAAGTGAAGTTTAACAGAGGGCACTACAAAGGAACGCCACATTTCCATATACAGTATATATGCTCTGTGTGTGTGTGTGTGTGTGTGTGTGTGATCACCAAAGTCAAAGCAAAGTTGTAGAAGATTTGATTTGTACCCAGAAAGAAGTTGGTCAAATTTTGAATGTGCCGTTTCAGGTTTTATTTGTGTGTGTGTGTGTGTGTGTGTGTGTGTGTATCAGGGCCTGAGCGGTCCCCGTGATGAACGTGTGCGGCCCCTGGGTCCGGCTCCAGGTCCAGGTCTCCTCCTCGGTCGAGGTGACAGATCTGAGCTCGGAGCGCGGAGGTCAATCAGAGTTCACGGCTGTGGCGTTGAACTGGTTCTCCATCAGTACAGATATCCTGCGAAAACGACTGCACTGATGTTCGCTGAAGTCTGAGCGAAGGTTTAACTCACTGATTTCTGTCAAACGTCTGCAAGATATGGCTGCGCGTGTGTGTGTGTGTCTGTGTGTGTGTGTGTGTGTGTGAGAGACAGAAAGAGAGGCACAGAGAGAGAGAGAGAGCTATTCTCATTATCACTGAATATCTAAGCCAGCCCCGGCCTGCCAATTATGGAGTGTGACTGTCAAAGTTGTTAACATGACAACACACAGATGTTGTGGCAAATCACTTATACTGATAGTGAGTAAAACTGTGCACGTGCATTGTGTTTTGGGGTTTCATTAACTTTATGTTCAACCTTTAAAAAAAAAAAAACAGTGGATTATTAAATATTAAATACATATCCAATTAGATTCAGTCGCACATTTACATTTGTGAGAAGCAAATAAAATATCGATTGAATCATTCAAAAATATTGTATTTTATTCTTTGAAAGTACACTTGTTCTTTGCGCCGTGGTTTTTTGTTTGCGATTCTTACCAAGGGCGGGGCTTAGGAAGCTGCCTGCTGATTGGCTAATGAGTTTCGGAGCGACAGGAAGTAGTCACGGGCCGGGAGTCGCTGTCCCTCTGGAACTTATAACTGTAAGTATCCAACGTTTGTCAGATTATAATCGTTAGATACTTAGAATTATTGTCAGCTGTCGACGGGGAAAACTCAGTAGCCAATCAGCAGGCAGCATCCTAAGCCCCGCCCATAGTCGGAATCGCAAACAAAAAACTATGGTGCAAAGAACAAGTGTATTTTCAAACAATAAAATAAGTTTTTTTTTCGATATTATATTTGCTTCTTAAAATGTGTTAACAAATCTAATTCTATACAGTTTTTACATCGTTAAATATGCAAAGAAAAGTTGTGTGGTATCAAATTTATACTGGATATATATATTTAATGCCTGGAACTGTCATAAACATGTCTACTCTGTGGATCAGCATTAAAACAGTGGCACAAAGAGCACAGGATATGCAGCATATGAGCTGTAATCTAGTGAAGCCAGTAATCTAACGGTAAATTATGAAACACAGTTGTATGAAAAGGAGGGAGCATTAGCCACAGCTGTCAGCTTACACGCTGATTGATAGACCGCACCAGTCGTGGCAGACGGGGTGAAGTGGTGAGTGTTTGAAGCTGTGTGTGAGTGGGTTAGCGTGTTGGTGGATGTGTATTACAGCCATTATCACAGAGGTAAATCCCTTTATGAGGTTATGATGAACGTCTAATGTTCACTATGTCACACACATATGGAATTGATCCATATTTATCCACGTGTCTGATGATATAAGTGGATATATATATATATATATATATAGTAGTGTAGTGTAGTGTGGCAGAGCAATTTTTTACGTTGTTGTTTTAAATAAATCCGACTTGACCCGACAACAACAGGCTTAACTTTTAAACCTATTACAGGAGACACCCTCATCCACCCTGTAGTTTGGAGTGCGTCGTACAGGAATGGAGCTACTATTAATCATGAGATGATAACATTTCACATGTGCAGGCATTAGCTGTGAATTACAGGGGGTTGTTTCAGTAAAAAAAGAATGCATTCATTAATGTAGACTATCGGGATTAATCCAAGTGTTAAGTCTTTATGACGTGAGATTGTCAGTGTTACAGTGATAGCTGTTATTACGACTTTCTCACCTTGACTGAAGAATGTTCCGTCTGCTGTTGTCTGACAGATTTCCTGAGTAGTTATTTTCAGATGACTTTTCTCTCCCTTGTTGATAGATAGATACTATTACTATATGAATGGCTTTGAATGAAGTTACAAAACAATAAAAAACATGTAGTAGCGCCTACAGGAGCTCGTAGAGACGCCTCGAAAGACAATTGGAAGGTTTTGGGTTTGATTCCCGGCTCTACACTGTAAAACGCTACAGCCCCTTTTAGTTATGTCAAATTAATACTTCTATTTAACTCAAAGAGCTCTGACAAGTTTTGGATTTTAAACTTAAGTTTGCACGTTTTCTGAATTTAAACTTTAAGTTCTATGTTGTGTTGACAATTGATGATCTTGATGTGTTCACTTAACTAGAATTTCTGAGTTATGATTAAATTGTGCGTGGGTGGTGAAAAGGGCGGGCTTTCATTGAGCAGGGGTGAGGGGGGATGGCAGGTGGCAAGATGGAAAAAAAAAGCAGCTATTACTTTTAATCTTGAAAGAAAATCGTCTTTAAACCATGGCAAAGTTTAAAGGTATATAAAATGACCTGTCTGTACATACAGCTAAGTTTTGTGTTCACAATTATGAATCTATAATCTATAAATATAGAAAAAAGTGGTAAACAAAAGAGGACTACTTTCCATGGCGGATGGATAATATGCAGCGCTACCTGATAACAACCTGTGAATAGTGGCGGACTAATTTTCTCATCGAGTTGGAGCAGCAGGACCCCTAAAGGAGAGGAACTTTCCTACTGATTTACCTTACCGAAGGTGAGTTTTTATATATATCTTTTGATTAAGTATGTGTAAATCAATCTTAATGTTGTTTAAAATGATGTTTGAATGTAGATTTTAGTTTTTAACTGTAGCTGAAAACTTAATTGAAGTCGATAATAAGCTAACTACCGTGACCTTGTTAGACTCATTGTGGGCAAATTTCCTTAAACGCGCCTTTTCTAAAAAAGTACATAATTCAAAAACATTAACCAATTAGGTCCGTTTTTATATATATTTAATATGTCTTGTTTTTAGCTAGACGGAGAGATGAGACCTTCATTTGCGTCAGACCTTCGTTTAATTTTAATTTTTTTTTTCCAATGTAAACCTGTGTTGTCAGTTAAAGACGTAATTAGCGGCGTAAAAGCAAACCTCATTTTAACGGCGGCAATTTTTTTTATCGCGAGATCAACGTTCCTTTTGGCCGAGCAAAATTTGTAGTTTTTTCACATACTGTTGCAACAACTAGTAACGTTAAAAAAACTACAACACCACACCGGATATAGCTAGACCGGAAAGAGTAGTAGGTGAACGTTACGTTTTGAGTGGATGACAGCGCTCCTCCGTCTCCAAGCGGGCTCTGCGTATCCAACACAGCCTGGATCATTTCTCGTCGCACTCCCTACATCCAAGTAATGATGTATGCAGTGTTATCAACTAAGCTGGCTGACCCCCCCAAACCGTAGTAAGGATACGTCCAAAGACCGCTAGCTCCTTTAGCTCGGGTTAGCTCGTTACGGCAACAACACACTAAATCACGGGACTTTGTCTGCGTTGAAGAACTGCACTTTATTCACAGCACTGCAGGGTGATACACAGCCTCTCTTATTATTGTGCGGCTCGCACAATAAGAGGAATAACTCAAAAATATGCAGGGTGACAGAGATATTCACCTGCGGCTGGCTAATGTATGTCTGATATCATGTATGTATATATGCTATGTAATGTCTCTTCGTAGAATAAGATGTGTAATAATAATTAATCTAAAATAATATTTTGGCTTGAACAAATATTGCGTCTCCTGCAATTTGAAATTGCAGTAAGCTGTATTGCTATTTCAATAACATTTGTATTAATTGTTCAGCCCTACACTACAGTATATGCCAATATTGTTTAAAATAAAAAAAACATTTGCAGAAAGTAAGCTGATCCACTTTTCTATGTTGATAAGAGCTTTGAAATGAGAAAAATAATGGGACAAAAATAAATCAAGGGACATTTAGAATAGATAAAAAATGTGTGATTAATTGCGAGTTAACGATGACATTAATGTGATTAATCGCAATTAAATATTTTTATTTTGACAACACTAGTAATCACCTGATGTTTCCGTCAGTCACTATTGAATTAAAACGAATGTTGCTGTAGACTAAACTGGTTCCGTCTGTTGACGTGTGTCTTAGCCAGCAGAAAAAGGGTGTATGAGGAGGGTCAGTGATGCTGTGGGACTGGTAGTCACACTCATGATATAGTTAAGGATTTTACATTACATTTTAATTTAAATCAGTCTATTGTCTCCGTCACCAACAGCAACACTGCATAAAACAAAAGTAAATGTGTTGATAATGTTGTGTAATATGCCTACAGATAAACAATTAATATACTGTATGTTTTTCCCAATTTTCAGATATCTGCAAGAATGGGCATTTAATCAAGTGGAAATGTAAGTTTTGTCCATTCTTCAGTGCGCAAGGAGCCTTTAGTGTATTTTCATTGTCTTTATAAAGCTTTATGCAGCTCCAATTTCTTTCTCTCATGCCCCCTTTTCTGTATTTTGTCATTTGTTTCAGCTGAGTGCTGAGTTCGACAGAGTTGTCACCAAAAACCTGCTGGAGTCATTTCTGGAAGGACTAGATGCCACAATGGCAAGTCTGTTGGAGCTCTACAAAGCTGGGGTGGCATCAAAGAGGAGGTCAAACCTGAGCAGTGTTCTACAGTGTCTTCAACAGGAGGTATGGACTGTTCAGGAAAACAAATCTAATTTCTTATAAGTATGTACCAAAATAAGATGATTATAGAGGATTCTATTGCATTTACATACTCTTGCCTTTTTTGTGTAGGACACAAACCAACACAAAAGAACAGCTGCCTTACTTGATCTGGCTGAGGATTCGTCAGATGTAATCAGGATGTGTGATGTAAGTCAATGTATTTACTAGGGCTGGAGAAATTACTCGATTAATAAATTAATCTTCATCTACTTTGATAATTGATTAATCGGTTTGAGTATTTTTCTTTAAATAAGAAAAAATAAGTTTTCTGATTGTTCAGCTTCTTAAATGTGAATATTCACTGGGAATATAATTTCCAGGTTTGAAGAACACTGATCAACATTTTCAATGTTTACTGACATTTTATTGATGAAACAACGATTAATCAAGAATTTTGAAAATAGTTGTTATTTGCAGCCCTAGTCTTTTATACAGATTTTTTTTTGCCATAATTAAAATATATACAATATTCCAACTACCAAGGACTAATCTGAAACTGTCAGTCTTTAACATATTTAACAAAATCTTCTACACAGAATTTACAGTAATAAAATGGAGGACTAGCCTGGCTAATGTCAGACTGTATCTCAATCTTATTTGAGATTGAGTATTAGTGCAGACCTTGTCAGAATAAAGGTTCAACCACTGTTCAGCATCAGTACATGTTATACAAAACAGTACAATTTAAGAAAGATGCAGCAACCTGGCCCTCAATAGGCTGTATTAAAGGGGGTTATGTCTGTAAAATTTTTAAGTATTGATAAAATAATGAGATGTCACAACTGTTCTATCAGTATATTTTGACGTTCATAAAAATAAAAAAAAACATGTTTTCCTTTTATGATAATTTAATTGTCTTTATCTTCGTCATCAGGCTCATGGAGAAACCCTTGATGAGAGGAATGCAGGTTGGACTGTTAATTGGACATGAGGAATCTCGGCACGGTGCATTTGCTCTCAAAATCTTCAACGTGGCTGTGGTGGTATAAGAGACAATCATTCTTCATGACCTACAGGATGTGCCCACAGGCTTCGCCATGCTGATGGGAGCAGCATACTGCCTGAACCTCCAGTACCCACACCACATTGGGCCAAATTATAATGTGGAAATGTATGATACTTAACAACTTGTCTTTGGTGTGGTTTAGACATTTTGGCTGGTTTTGTTAGCACAGCTGTTTTTTAAGCTGCTGTTTAACGTGGTTCAAATAAATGACTGCAAGAGCTGCAAGAGTCGATTGTGATTATTTCAAATCATTAAGCTTGATAGCATCAGTCAAAATAAAATAGACATTCAAATTAAAACAAATATGAAATTAAAATTTTCTTAACTTGATAGGACAAGTTGTGTCAATATAAAATAGTTGTATCAACTTGAAATTGTAATTTATTATAATGCAGAAAGTGACTTTTAAATCTCTGTAAATACAGGATATTTATTTGTTTGAACTTGCTGTAACGAGTTGAACCACAAAGCGATTGAAAGTTGAATCAACTTTATAACTAATAGAAGAATGTTGAGATAACTATACCACTGCACTTTACTCAACTTTATTAACTTGAGTTTATTAGTCAAAACAAGGATAATGCTTAAGTTGAGTTGAATTGCAATTCTAAGGCAGCAGGTGAACTTCCGTTTGCAAGTTGAACAGACTAAAAATGTCTTACAGTGTACTTAACCTGAAGTATGTGGTGTAACTGTGGTGTAACTGTGGTGTAAAGTCATCAAGACGAGAAAAAACACTAAATACAGGCCATTTACCATGAAGTCCACACATCTTTCCATATGTGAGGAAAACAATGTCTGCAAATGTTGCTCCAGCAAACCACCAAACTCCACCCACAAACTACATTTCTTTTATCTTGCCATTGAGAGGCTGTTATCATGTAAAGCAGGGGTTTCAAACTACAAATGACCTGGGGGCGAGTAGTCTTATGTTGTTTCCTGTTTTATTTTGAAATAATTACTATCTTTGTTTTTGTTTTTATTTTGTTGTTGAATGTGTTCATTAAACGAGGCGGCAGCAACTTCACAGTCATCTCAGGAGCTCCCAGGTGTTGGTTGCTTAGTAACAACAGACGGACGCGGCTGGACCGCACTCGCCAGGAGTCTCGCTGAAAACACAAGTGACAAAATACACAAAATATTTTTCACAAGTTCACTTAATCATGATGCTTTGTGAGCTCAGTTGGACGGAAATTTCCGGGCTGATTCTTCATCACCTCAGAGTCACAACTCAGACTGTTTCGTAAGGTCGAGCTGCTCTGCCGCTCAGTTGGACTTCTGCCCTTATCTCTTTATTGTGTTACAAGTGCCATCCATGAACTTTAAAATATTCAATTCTCTACCAGAGCATAACATGGGTCTCCTCATCAGTTCATAAAAAGCTTGACTGATCTGATTTGATCTGATTTGACTCAAATTGTGTCCATAAAAATGAGCCAAGCCGAATTTCACAAATTCAATCGGATTTTTTTTTACAAATGTGAGTGCTTTTTGCTGAGGTGTGAGGAAACTAAAATGTCATGTCATCAGATTGCCTTTAGGTTGTGCTGAAAAGCCGCAACTAACGATTATTTTCATAATCTGACGATTAACCGAGTCATTGTTTGGTCCAGAAAATGTCAGAAAACGTTAAAAAAGACATCGATCAGTGTTCATCAAACCTAATGATGATGATCATTAACGTATGGTTTTGTCCACAAAGGAAAACGATTCACTTGTAATGATTTCACTGTTATATGGAGCAAAGAAATGAAGGATATGTTCACATTTAAGAAGCTGAAACAATAAGAAATCCTATTTTAATAATGAAAAAAGCTTTAAAGCAATTAAAAGATTATCAAAATAGCTGACAATTAATTTAGTAATTGATTAATGGAGTAATTGTTTCAGCTCTAAAAGGATATAAGACACTCTATATTGCACTTCTTATAGCCTCTGTTTATATGTTTTAACATCAGTGTTCTAAGGGTTAAAAGTCTTTTTTTATGTCATTTCACGTGAGCATACAATGCTTTATGTCCTTACATCCATTTGACATGACACAAAACGAGTCAGGAGGAGGTCAGGAGGAGGTCAGGAGGAGGTGAGGAGGAGGTGAGAGGCTTATTCAGCATTAGTTACGTTCAAATCTACAGCTTTAAATTCAAGATGTTTTGCATATGAACAGCTGAGCTGAGGTTCAATATTCGACCAGCGGATTTCAAACACCGTGACACGTTGTCTCCTCCTGTCTGGCTGCAGAGGAGAAGGAGATGAGGTGGGAAGACCTCCTCCTCCTCCTCATATCCAGGGATGAGAACAAGGACATAAAAGGATGAGCAAACACCTGCAGCCTCACTCTGTCCAAATATAACTGGAGAGGAAACATCGGCACATTTAAGCCTGACAGGAAGAGGAGGATGATGATGAAGGCAGAGCGAGATATGAGCCACTACGATGTGTCACAGTCGACCTAATGGTTGTTTTACTGCCACTGCTAACGCGACAAAGCACAACTTTTGTATGATGCGGTTAAAAATAATAATGCCTCTCTCTGCCGCGTGAATCAAAATAAAGTATATTTTCCTTCACAGACGGCCTCTTTTTTTATTGATTCTGCCGCGGTGACATTTGCAGCAAAGAGAGATGAAGAGCAGCAAACTTGAAGGTGTACTTAAGGCCACTGGAGGACCACAATTCTACCTCTTTAAATGGATATTTCCCATGTGGATTGCTTGCCTTTTATGACTTAGTTTCAACTGCACAACAAAAGCTCTCAGTATGTCGGGAGTTAGAATAAAAAAAAGAAAACAACAAAAACTGCTTTTTCTAAACTACAGTCAAAGCCCAATCTGAGATGCTTCATGACGAAGGACGGCAAAGTGAGAAGACAAAGGGATGCGGAGTGTTGGAGCCAAACCAAGACAGGTGCTCCCGAGGGCTTTGATTAGAAATGCTGCGAGCTTTCTGTCATCACAAACAAACACGACGCACTTCCAACAGAGGGAGCTGAATTCAAAGTAAGACCAAACATGAACTCTCATCTGCCGGCGTCTTCATCAGCAGCATTTGATGAGCAAAAAGGTAAAAGTGTTGGTGCTATTTAAAATGTTCTCCTCGCTTTGACATGAGTGATAAATTGCACTAATTGACAACAATGGAAAAAAAAAAGGAAAACTCCAAAAAAAACAAACCCAAACCTGCTGTTTGTTTAAAAATAAAGTGACATTTGTAAATGAAAACGTGAATTCTCCGCGGCTGCGTTTCCGTTAGTGTCGCAGGATGTGCTGAAGGCCATTAAACACGTTACCTTGAGATCCTTACGTGTGACAGAAAAGTGAAATCAAGCATAGATCTCTCTGAATCCCTGGAGAATTAAACAAAAAAAAAAAAAAACACATGACGGAGGTATGTGAAGATGAGATGTGGGATCACAACTCCCATCACACCCTAAGTGTGTGTGTGTGTGTGTGTGTGTGCCGTCGTGTGAGACCTTGGCACCAAGAAAACGCAGACTATTCCTGGAAATGAGAATCATTTCCTCTTTGATGAGCCAATGACATCATTTATTTTGCAGGAATCTGCATTGACTTCCACTCATTTGAACGTCTCGTCACAAGCCTGAACCATAACCAATGAATCCCTAACACTAAACATGGACATGAAATCTCAGCCCTAAACTTCACAGATCCTCAGACATGAAGTTCAGCTTCATTCAGACCAGGTTTTGGTCTCCATGAGGACTGCTGGTCCTGACAAGGTCAGTGTTTATGCCAGACACACACACACACACACACACACACACACACACACACACGTGTGCCAAAGGTAAATGCATTGTGATTTTTCAGATACACTGGGGTCAAGTGATCTGAATATATTCTCCGCCTCCCCGTGGCTCAGTGTATTTTGAATTGCTTGTATGGTAATTTTTTGGAGAAACTATACATTTAAAAGAGCCCATTTCTAAGTCTGCGAAGAGATACAAGCGGGGTTCAGGTCAGAATGGCTCGCGCGAACCCATTTTCCCCGCCATCAAGCACCCACTCAAATCCACGCTGCCTCGCCCCGCTTTCACTATTCACCGCTCATTTACCAATTGAAAGATGGGAGGAGATGAAGGCAGAAGACGAAGACGTCAGATGATGTGGGCTGCATGGAGAAATCTGGAAAGCGGTGATTTTTTTCTTGAAAGAATATCACAGCTGCAACTTAGAGCTGGAGCCTCGCCAGCAGCCAAAAGACTGGAATTTCACTCTTAATCTGTTACTCACTCTCTTTCTCCCTCCTACCAACACATTTATTTCTTTCCTTTCCAATCTCACTCAGTCTCCCACCACATCATCTAATCCAGCCTGAGGGTAGTGGAGTGTGTGTGTGTGTGTGTGTGTGTGTGTGTGTGAAAGATGAGCTGGTCTTAGCCTTGCTCTAACCCCAGACTCACAATGCACACACACACACACACACACACACACACAGCTGAGGACAACCATGTGTCTAACCCAAACCTTAACTAACCACAACTTAAAGCTCAGCCCCAAACTTTACCACCAGTTCCACAGAAGTAAGTTTGGACCTTGTAATGTCATATATGTCATACTGTGTCGAAATCTGGAGAAACACTTACAAAACAAACCTAGATCCTATAATTACTACTATAATTACCTAAAAAGAACAATTGAATAATAAATAAAGTTAGATATTTGGAATCATCGGGAGCTTTTATGTTAACATTTTGAGACATTCTAAAACATTAGAGATCCTATTTTTGCATGGTGAATAAAACGCTTCCAGTTTGCATTCAAACGCTCTTTAAAGTAAGAGAAGGAAACTGTAACTTACGAGGATTATTTATGTTTGAAACAAATATTAAATACAGACGTGTGTCAGTTTTGGGGGTGAAGTTATGGAACAAACTCAAGGATGAAATTAAATTGTGTGTAAAACACTTTTGGTTTGAAATGTAAAATAATTACAGGTTACAATGCAAAGTGAAGTTTAGTACTATAATACATACGTGCACTGTTTTACGTATTTTCTCTATATTTCTGATTTTCTTGGCACAAATAAGCCATGTGCTTCAGCCTATTGTTTACTTTTTATATGAATGTAATAAATATATGCATTCATTCATTCATTCATACCTCATTAGGACCAGGTTTTGGTCTCCATGAGGACTACTGGTCCTAGCAACAACACAAGGACACAGACAGTCAGCAGGTTACCAGGTTAGCTCCAAAATACAGGTGTCACTTACAGTTGTATTCAAATCCAGCCCCTGACACACACACACACACACACACACACACACACACAGAGTTGGCATGGCGGGGCGATGGACGAGGGCAAACCCACCCTGTGATTAGGAGGTCAGGGGTTACGATCTAGTCGTGAAAGTGTGACGCCGCATGTTTTATACATGGGACAATGAAAGTTTGGAGGGAATGGTAATCCAAACACGGATGAAATATTCATGCTGCATGGCTGTGTGGTTGACCTCTTTTTGCTCTTTAACCAGATAAGATCCATGCTGGGTTAAAGCAAGAGGTAAATGAGACAGGGAGAGGAGGAGGAGGAGGAGGAGGAGAGAGAGAGTAAATGGAGGGGGGGGAGGAAAGAGGAGAAGTAATGTGGTGAAGCATGAAATCATGGCTGGCTTGTGTAATTTAGCTCTGGGATGGAGCTCGCTGGCAAGAATTCCTCTCCCCTCAGGCCTGCTTTTAACATACATCTGCACACAAGTGCACTGCACCGCACGTAAACACATAAAGAAAAGGAATAAAACAAACTAATATTGGAAATAATTAACGCGTTGTCTCCCGCCTTCTCGTCACAGGAGCTGTTCAATGTAATCATCCTTGCACATTCATTATTTCTGTTTACCAACAACAACTCCTGCACAGAGCCGACTTGTTGTTGCTCTCCACGAAGCAAAGACGCCTCTTTGTTGGCGTGTGCTTGTCAGATAGAGTCTCCCGTCTGTGCCCTTGTGTGAAGGCTACACCTGCCTTTGGCAACAACTGACAGTTTTGTCTCTGTGCACTTTTCCCTTTGCAAGACAAACTGCAGTGAAGAGCAATAGAGAGTTGTCTTATTTTTTTTTTTTTAAAGGCTTTCCAGGTGTTGACGGATTGTCTGGTAAAAGAAACATGAGATGATGGAGCAGAAAGTGCGGCAGGCATGCATCTTTCAAGGTAGATGAGTTCCACCGGTTTAAGAGCAGCGGCTGGCAAACCTTCATATCAGGCAGGGTCAGGGGGTTTGGTACACACGAGTGTGTGTGTGTGTGTGTGTGATGTTGTTGTTGTTGTCGGCATATTCAGAAGATGGGAGGGTGTGTGTGTGTGTGTGATGCGGGAGGTCGCCCTCCATCCATAACATTTGACATGTAAGTGAACAGCCGAGATCTGAAGGTGGCTGATAAGCATGACAGCAAGATATTACAGTACACACACACACACGTATAAAACACCCTATTAGGCCTCATCCCATCAGATCTGAGCCCACCTCATCACTGACCTCCCACTATAAAACTTTAACACACCTTTGTGTGCATGAACACACTCCACAGTGTCATTACAGCAGCTCTAATAGGGTTGTGTGTGTGTGGCGGCTCCTCTGGGTTTATTTGCTCTGTGTTTCCTCTGCAGATGGAGGCTTTACAAGCCCAGGAGCCTGTTATTGGCCCCTGTCACTGTCCCAGTGAGCTGTGTTAAATCTATAACCAGCTGACAGCTGAGCAGATATTAGACGACTCTCCAGCAACAATGAGAGCACAGTGAGAGAAAAACACTGTTGCTATCAGGTGGCGGTTTACAAGATACTCAGCGGACAAAGCTGATGATGACTCTTGTATCATGAGCTGGTTCTTGCTGCTGCTGCTGCTGTGCTGCACTGATAGATACCAGGTGTGTGTGTGTGTGTGTGTGTTTACGCACAATGGTCCCTGTGTTTGTCTGTGCAGAACACTACTACACGGGTAACACTAATGTGAGCTGACAAATATCATACTTATGAAGCTACTTCTCACCCATCACATCCGCCTCTGCATTACAATTATACTGTGTGTGTGTGTGTGTGTGCAGACATCCACGTTTCCTGCAACACACACACACACACCAACATGCACACATACACCCCACGTGTGCACAGATGCTTTAGTGGTTGGGGCCACACACATTACAGAGGATAATTGCCTATGCATATTTCCTCATGTGTGCTCCCTGCTCCCCCTGACTACCGGTGGATAGGATGCAAGCGCCGGTTGCAGAACCATTAATAGAAATTAAGTGCCAGCGAGAGCTACTGGAGAGAGACCAGTGGAGCCGGAATGGAGTTCATGTGAAAGATAAATACATTTCTACAGAAGAGTGCCTCCGCTTATTGGTTGGGAAATGCACTGTGATATGATAGAGGGGCGACAAATGAGTGTGGAATGGGACGATATGGCTGAGAGAGAAGAGAACGCCGTGGAATTAGAGGCCTGACTTGAATAGGAAATAAAGGGGCGGCGGCAGCTTTTACTCCCGTGATCAGAGCAGCGCGTTTGAGAAACCTCAGTTCCAGTTCCATGTAACAGCCTCACAGTCACCATCAACACTGCAATTTACCTGCAGTTAAGTGCAGAGCAGCAGAAGCAGACCTGCCCACCCAATCACTCGAGGAGCTCCTTCTGTCCCGCGAACGCCGACTTATTACCCATCATCCCTCGAGTGTCTCCCCCTCTTGGCTGGCTGGTGTCAGACGGATTACATACTCATCACACACATGCCCGTGCGAGTGTGTGCGCACACGTTCTCTTGAGCTAATGAAAATTCAGCCTCATCCCAGGCTGTCTAATGGGCCTAATAACAGAGAGTCACTGGGGGCCGCGCGTGTGTCAGGCAGATTACAGGACGCCCGTAGACTGCACTGACAGACCCTTGGCAGTGACACACCCACACTGACACAGACAACCAGCACACACAGCACTCACTTCACTGCAAGAGGTGCAGTCACCCCCACGGCCACTAGGAGGCAAGGGCGAGCTTTGTCAGACATCAACTGAGAGCCACAAAGGCTCTTGTGAACAGGCTGAAATGTGAGATCTTCAATTACACACATGACTTATCACATTGCCATGATGTTATATTGAGCAACAGATCATGTTGTGCAAACTTAATGTATATTTGCTCTTATTTTAGCACCATGCTCTAATAAAGTTAACTGCTAATGTGAATTCTGAGTTATGCTCTCTCGATAAAATGAGCGTATGAGCCAGTAGCACAAGGGGTCATGGGGGTCAGGTGGTGGTTCCAGGGCCAAAGATGCTGTTTGATTATAATGCATGTAAGAGTAAGGGTGTCCAGATTAAAAGAATCATGACTTATAATGACTTAGACACAACTCTGCCAATCCTGGCACCAGGATGAAGTGATTGAGGGGATTTTAAACAAGATGTGTCAGGACAACTTTTTTTTAATTTAAATGAATAAAATGAATTGATTTAACCATGGAATAGCTTCAGAAAGGCCAAGTAGGACTCCTACTTCAAAGTAAAATCCACATTAAACGGAGTATAGTTTACAGATAAGCACATAAATGTAGCACAGCACTCCAAAATCAGCAGGGGGAGGCACTTAGAAAGAGCTGTTTGTGACTCCCATCTCTCGCCTCTCTACTCTGCTTCACCCACAGCACTAAACAACGCAGTCCTAGAGTCAGTGAGGGCAGAAAATACAACTGAGTGCACTGAGCCTGGGGTCAGTGCACAGCTATAAACAAACCAAGTGATATAGCCACAGAAAACAAGTAAATGATTCTAATGTTGTTAATTAAAACAACAATACATTCAAATACAGCACATAAGGCTTTCATTCATGCTCTTCTATGATGGTGTATAGAGTGTAATATCTGTGCAGAGTGTCAGTGTGGATGTGCTGCAGCAGGAGGCTCTGGACAGGAGTCAGACAGCCTGTCTTTGGTCTCCAGTGTGAACTAAATAATGAAGCGCAGCTGCAATTCTTCAAATGCCAGCAGCACTTGTGAGTTGTGCTTCACCTGCAGTGCATGTCACTTACAAAACATGAAACACACTGTGGAACATGCACAATGAGACGGAGCATAGATTACAAATGGATGCTAAATGACCATGAACAAGGAGCAAAACAACAACAGTAAAACTTTAACAAAAAAAAAGACAACACAGAGGCGTCGACTGCAACAAGACACAGAATGACCGTAAAGACACGCAGCACAACTCAAAGGTGGCACAAAATGGCTGCACTGTTTGTGGTCATCTCTATCAATCTGTGTGTCTGACTCATGGGACCTGCTGTCTGTGTCTATGTGCTCTCTATATGTGCTTAACATTATAAAGGAAAGCAAAATCCACCAAAAGAAACATCTAAAAATGTAGCTTATGAACCCTAGATAGGTAGATACTGTAGATAGATAGATAGATAGATAGATAGATAGATAGATAGATAGAAGAATTAAATTAAATTAAATTAAATTAAATTAAATTAAATTAAATTAAATTAAATTAAATTAAATTAAATTAAATTAAATTAAATTAAATTAAACTAAACTAACCTAAACTAAACTAAACTAAACTAAACTAAACCGATAGTGTGCCCACTCTGAAGCATGGATGCTGCAGCTTGTTTGATCAAACAGCCTGAGCCACAGGAGACTGAAACACAGATGTCATTTCAGGGGCTTTGAGCTCTGCGGCTGATCCCGTGTCAGGAGGAAGCCGGAGGAGACTCTCGCATGTCATCTTATAGGCAGAGAGAATAGAGAGGGGGCTACCAGGTCTGGGCCTGAACTCTACCTGAACTCCAAATAACTTTCCCTGTAGTCATTTAAAGTCATCCAGGGAGGGAGAGGGAAGGAGAGGGAGAGGGAGGGAGAGGGATGGAGCGGGAGTCTGGGGGCTAGGGAAGAGCATAAATGAGGGAAGAGTGGCAAAGAAGTGACAGAGTAAATACATGTGCATCATTCCAAATGGAGAGAGAGAGAGAGAGAGAGACAGGGGTTGGGATGAACAGAGAAGAGAAGTATAGTGGCCAAGAGAGAGAGAGAGAGAGAGAGAGAGAGAGTGGGAGAGGGAAATGCACACGGCTTCCATATAATACTCCTCAGACTCTCCTTCCTGCTCGGCTTGACCCTCTATAATTCAAGGTTTTGGCATTAAAGTGTAACTCAACAAGTCTTCTCTTCTCAAC
Source organism: Solea solea (assembly GCF_958295425.1). NCBI lineage: Eukaryota > Metazoa > Chordata > Actinopteri > Pleuronectiformes > Soleidae > Solea > Solea solea. Next base: position 3,959,529 of record NC_081153.1, on the reverse strand, counting down.
GGGCCACAGTACACTGTATACTCTATTGATCTGTGACTCTAGATGTTCTCATCTAATTTCCCACTTGCACTATTATCATTAATATGTATCGATTCAGACCCACTCAATATGAACAACTGAATCCGACTAATTGACTTCACCTGTACGTACGTAATTTATCTTGGAAATGTGGAAAGTGGAAGAAAAGAAGTGGAGGTTGTCCGGGTCAAATCCCTGCACAAAATATGGAAATGATGGGTGTTGTTGGAGGTAAATAAGTCATGGTGCCTGCAACGATACTTGTGGAACTGGAGGAAAATATGAATCAAGTTGGCCGTCATTTCTGATTTTTCATCAGTTTTTAGGACATTGTGGTCATCTGAGATCTGGCAACATGTTGACTATCATAAACAACAACAACCCCCTACATCTATACTTCTAGGATCTAGAAGAGGATCTAGAGGAAGATCTAGAGGATCACAATAGCTGCCATGATGTTTCCCTAAAGACATGCATATCCAAATTAACTTAAACACAGTGTCCACACACTTGTTACTACTCCAAAGAGAATTGTAATTCCGGTTGTCTAAGGACAATAAAGATCCTCTCCTCTCAAAATAAATAAATAAATAAAAGTGAGCAGGAGATCACAACCAAGGAAGAAGTGTTCAGAGTAATGTAGCCTTGTTCCTTACCCACACAGTGCAACTATACCCTGTTCTGTATGTTACACGTTTCCCTTGCAGGTCATGCTGCTAAATATATTGTACCTCAAATTGCTTTCTTAAAAAAAGAAAATCTGACATTTAAAGTGTTGAATGTTAATTACTGTGTGAAGCACACCGCTGAAGGACAATATGGTGCTGAGCGTCTACGAATAAAGGCCAAAGGTCAACTCCTCAAAATAAATACTGCAAGGAAAAGCCTCTGTCTACAGACATTACATACAAGGCTCCTGCCCCTTTCCCTTTCTCCCCACAACCCACCCACACACCCACTTAGAGCTCCACCCCACCCACACCGTGCCCCCACCATCCTGTTAGTAAGCTTGGACATGCTTCCCAGCCCACTGCCCACACATTTCTCAGCTCCTCTTCATTTTGGACACTCATACATTTATGGAGTGATTCGGTGCAGCTCTCCCTCTGAGGCATCCGAGATTACAGCACATGCTGAGCTGAGTGGTGAGCAGAGGAGGTTTGGGGGGGGGGGGGGGGGTCTTTGAGTGCTGGATGAAAAGACAGATGGAGGATGGGAGTGGGGTTTCCAAAAATTGAAGGAAAAATGATAAGAGAGAAAAATGAATATTGTTTGTTGACCAATGCAGGGACATTTGATTTGCCCCTGAGAGTAGTGTGTGTGTGTGTGTGTGTGTGTGTGTGTGTGTGTGCATACAGTATTCTATAGGCACCCCTATGTGTGTGGTTACATGAGTGTGTGTGTGGGTGAGCTTTATTTCAGATGTCACCAGTAATTTAAGGCTCTGTTTGGTGCAACACCCACTTTTCTCTTGTGATAAAACACAGTCTATATCACCCATGGGCCTATCGTCTCTCTCTCTCTCTCTCTGTTTCTCTTCCTCTGTGTGTGTGTCTGTGTGTGTCTGTCTGTGTGTGTCTGTCTGTGTGTGTGTGTGTGTGTGTTTGCGTTGTACTCTAATTAGCACCTTAACACACAGGAGAGTGCTGAAGCCAGACAGCAGATAAATCAGACAAGGCTATAAGATCGTAACACACTAACAGAAGATATCAGCTGCACTGCAGCTTTAACACACTTGATAAATTGACAATTCAGCAGCGAGGTATAAGCAGCTGGCTCCTTTCCCGATTCCAAAGCGTCGGATTGTGGGGACAATTTTGTGTTTGCACTGCAACTTTCTCCGTCCCGACTACAAAGATGCAATAAGTAATGAGACACGCACCACGATGGGGTTTCCCCCCCCCCCCCCCTGCACATTCATTTGCTAATACATGCCCACTGCATTTCTATATGTTTCCCTCCAATTACCAGCATTACTCAAAGTCAGAGGCTCTCCAAGCACATTTTTCATCTTTCACTTTCCTCACTCTCATTCATTAATTTGAATATACCAACCCCAGCTGAGCGATTCTAGACAAACACAACAGCGGCGGCGGAAACGAGCGTGCTCCCTGATGTGTGTTGTTTCTGTCTTTGCTCTTCTGTCTCCCTCTCTCTCTCCCTCTCTCTCCCCCTCTCTCTGTGCTGCTGGAAGCACTGGAGGCGTGAAGGAGACAGATCCCAGCAATACAGTACGGTCCGTCGTTGGTGTGTCCCCGCCCCTGGGGAGTCTGGGAGAATGGGTCCCAGTGGAGGTTTGTTTAAATGCTAGAGGGAGAGTTTACCCCATACTAGCCTCTCTCGCACTAATGGATATGTCTGTGTTATTGATAGTAGGACTGCAGGAAAAAAAAAAAAAAAAAAAATGTGTATAAGCCTTTTTTATGCATTCATTATGTTGCTGCCACATAGGGTGATGTCTCATTGCCCTTGTGCTGGAACATGTTTGTGTTGTTGAAGCAAACACGGCACATCATCTGGATCATTCTGTGTTAGATACTTCTGAGAAAATAATAGCCTCAAACACAACGTGGACACTTTCAGACGCTGAGTAAATCGAACTGAAGGCAACTTAGTTTCAGGTGTGGCAGACAGAATAAGGTCACGAGGTGTCAGAGCCTCAATTTGCACATCAGCGCCACACGAGCCACTAAAAAGAGGAAATTGCACTTGCTTTATTTAGTAATAGATTTGTTTTATATGCAACTTTTTAGGTCAATTTTGTGGTTTTCAGCTCGATGTGCTGCCCCCGAGAAGCCATAAAATGAATAAACGCAGGTCTGTGTTTAGCAAAGTCACATTGCACCATGTAAATTAAACATCTTTTGTGCAATTTAGGTCAGCAAAGAAGTTTGGAAGTGACCTTAAACCAGTGCTACAGTGACACCTCTCTTCTTGTTGCTGCTGCAGGCGCCCGTTCTTCACTGTTATTTACTGTACCTGATGTTTACGTTGAACGGCCTTTATCTCTCGAGTCTGAGTGTAATTCAAACCTGCTTTCATCGCTCTCTGGTTCACAGCGCGGTGAAATGCAAGATATACAGAGACCACAGCGAGCAAGAGACAGACACAGTGTGAGAAAAGAGAGAGAACATCCTGTAAGTGAGAGTTTAGCCAAGAACGTCGCTGTCTGCTCTCAGCTGAATCTGTCTGCGAGAGACATTATGTCATGTGTTATGCCTGAAAGAGGCGAGAAAAAGTCAATATCTCCCTCTCTCGGAGCGAGGAACCCGAGGACTCGGGGAGGTATAGTTGCAGACTCCTCACTGATGCAAAACACATTCACATGGTCTTTCTCGGCGGCTGATCCAGATCGCTGCTGGCAAGGTTATCTCTGTTTATGAAACCATCAATTACACATATTTAATTTAGTAAGAGGAGAAACGCCGCCACACTGACTGAATCCAGACCGAGTGTCCCCCTGAGCAATGGGATAAATAGAGCACGGGAAGACGAGGAGGAGAGACGGAGATGAAGAGTGTGTGTGAGAGAGAGAGAGAGAGAGACAGACTTCATTAATTCTGTCGTCCATCTAATTGGAGCCTTGTTGGACCCTACAGCTAAAATGAGGTCCAAGACTAGTTGTAATGAAAAAAAGTTGGAACTAGTCCTATCTAGGGAAGAACCTTAGGCGGAATCAAGACTTCGTGTACAATGCAGACCCTTGGGATGTCCCCCAACTTCCCCGGTTGGACGCTGATTAAAATTGGACCGTATTCATTCTAAATAATGAGACGAGAGGAGCACCTGATCTCTGTAATCTGACAAACTGATGTAGTGAAGCAGAAAAGGTAATGGGGTTTATATCTGACATTTACCATCGCACTATGATTTGCTATAAAGTTCTACGAGCAGAAAATAAGGAGTCCAAGAAACTTGGTACTATTCTACTCTGCAGCTGACTCTTTGACCTTCTCTTTTTTTTACGAGACTAAGCCGCAGATATACAGTGTATTAAATGCACAAGTGCATTTTCCCTGGATTCATCCCACACACACACACACACACACACAATCACAACAACTGTGAAATCATAGGCAACTCGGGTTATAATGGCATCATTGCACCTGGTATTTGTTTGCCATTACGGCTGTGATCAAAACCCAGAGCCAGACACTGAACAGAACACAGGCAAACACAGTGAAGCATAAATGAGGGAACTGTGTGGAGTAGAGTTACAGTACAGTAGAGTTTACTTTAGTCAAGTAGAGAAGGCCAGAGTTGGGTCAAGTTGAATAGAGTAGGGTAGAGTAAGGTCAAGTCGAGGAGAGCAGAGGTCAAAGGTCAAGGTGAGTAAAGGCTGAAGTTATTAGAGTAAAGTAGAGTAAGGAGTAGTGTACAGCAGAGCTGACGGAGTAGGGTGGAGTAAAATGGAGTAGAGTAGAGTAGGTTAAAGGAAGGTAAGGTTGAGTCGAGGGCAGAATGAAGTCCAGTACAGTCAGGCCAGTTTTCTTCACAGTGCACGAGTGTCTAAACGTTCAGCTGCTGAACACTGCGTCTCGTACACAGTGTGTGTGTGTGTGTGATGTGATGACAGAGTGGAGTGAGCTCAGGCTTCTGCTGACTGTCAGCATGTTACCAGGTTACCAGCACGCTGAGAACCATCTCCATGCCAAACCACCACCTCCGAACTCCCATAGTGAAATGATTAGTCTAATCTAATTCATCGCATCATAGCCTTACACACACACACACACACACACACACACACACACACAGACAGCGTCGTGCTCTGTACATCCCATTCCTAGGAGAAGACACTGTGTTCAGTGGCATTCCTTCAGCAATCCAATTAGATTTGATTTCAGTTCAATTACTGGACTGTTAAGGAGCGCAGTGGAGATCCATTGAATGAACTTTACTTGGGAATTCCATTACAACTGAAGAAGTCATTCAAGTCCATAATTTAGATGGGAATGGCGCAGTGGAGGGGAAATTAGCCGTCCCTCTTTCCATTGGAATTAAGTGGAGTAACTGTCTACAGTCTGCAGCAGGGGGAAATTATTATCGCTCTGCGTCAACAGAAAACTGCACAACCTCACACAGGAAGACATCTGCTACATGTGGGACCACAAACAGCAAACTGTCAACAACTATCTGAGCCCACAACCTCCCTGCATGTGTGCGTGTGTGTGTGTGTGTGTGTGTCCATGAGCAGCAGCAGCAGCAGCAGCAGCAGCACTGTGACTGCAAGAACAACAGATAAGCATTAACACATCTCAGTGGCAGTGTGCACAACCATAAATTACAACCCCCTGAAGATAAGAGGCCACGATCACAGCAACGCCACTGCAAAAAATGTGGAATCCAAGAAAGACTGTTGTCTGTCTTAGATCAGTACTATACAAACTTTATTTGTAAAATAGGGTGATGAGCTATAAGATGCAGCTATTTTATTGTTTTTATCAACCATTTCCTTCAAAGAACTTCATCTTTGTGAGGAGTAAAGATGTTTTTTGTGTCCGATACTGATATCACAAACTCCGATATTAGTCCGATACTGTCATTTTAGACCATTTAAGAACGTACGTTATTTCCTTTGTGCCGAGTCATTTCAAAGACAAATATTGTTCTCCGGAGTAGAAGAAATAAACAGCCCAACACGACTCAGCTAAAATGCTTTTGCTGATTTTTATTTACATTTTATATATATACATATATATATATAGGATTTTTGGATTGTATCGGATTTAACCTGTCCTTTTACCTGATCCACTAACTGGTCTTGGACCGATACAGATTCCCATCCCTACTAAATGATGTATTATCTGGTCAAAATAAACTGCTGTACCTGAGTTTGACACCTCCGATCTTAAGAGTCAACTTCATGCCTTAATCACATTTTTTTTTACGTTTTTCAGTATAATTTTCTTCAATCACTTCACATTTCAAATTAAAATCTGGTATTAGAAATGTTGTCTGTAGTATAATATGTACATTTATTGTATATATAAATTGGCATCAAATGTATATTAAACCTTTCAATTTAACTAAGTTTGAGTGAAAAACTGAGAGTTGGCAGCCCATGGGCCACATGTGGCCCCCTCAATCAATTACATGCGGGCCAACACTTAATATCTTGTTATAATGACCTCCTCCTTCTTTAAACAGTGAGGTGATGGAATAGACAGAATATGATACTAAATATATTATAGCTATAATATACATTTGGTTGTGATTGTCACATTATTAAATGTATTGCATTCTGCATTAAATGACATATACAGTAATAATATAAAAATAATAAGCTTGTCTGCATTATTATTTATTCAGTATTAGATGTATTTCTCTGTTTTTGATATTAATAGATTCATTTTTGTGTCATAAATATGTTAAAACTATTCAGTATACATCATTCCAACAAGAACTTTAATTCAATGAAATATCATCATAAATATCTTTATTGCGTTATCATTTTAAGGCCATATTGCCCACCTGCTACTCAACAGTTACTTTTCCCCTCTCGACCAGACTAGATGCTCATTGGCCCCCAGGTCATTTGAGGTTGACACCCCTGCTTTATTGTCAGTGGACCTTTTTTTTGCAGTGTGTGGTACAGTAATGTGTGTCGAAGCGTGCACAGTTTCTGTAAAAGATAAGAACTGATGTAGATCTGAGACAGTGGGGCTGTTTATGGCACCTTATCTACCTAATATCATGGATTTTATAAATATATATGTGTATATATATATATATGTGTGTATGTATCTAGGATGGAGGATGTTATCTGTGGTGCAGGTCTTTGACGCTTGTTTTATTTTGTACTCTGTGACTGCGACACGTTCTTCCGTCTCATCGCGCGCTCACAAACACAGACACACACAGACACACACACACACAAACCACCACCTATTGAGAGCACTTATATTTGAATTTATCCATTATCCATATCCATCAACATCAATCACTCATGCCATAACCACTCCCCGTCCACACACACACACACACACTGAAACTCAGATCCACTTCACTGCCAGCAAATAGACTATCAGTGTGGTTTTTACAGGCGTGTCAGAGGCACTGACACCCCCACGCATGGTCTATTGATTTTGTTGTCTTATCCTAATGAGCCTTGCGTCATCCATCACTACTCTGCTGTTAGCACTCAGGCAGCCCGGGCGGTGGAGGGGGGACTGAACTGAGCAGGGACAGGGACTCTCACCTTGCCACTGGGCATATATCATGGAGAATTTCCTGAATAACTATTTTGAAGAGGCATCCACAGTAATACAACTGGAGGGTGGGGTGGGGGTCGGGGGAATGGGGTGCACATCTGTTTGAGATATGTGAAGCGAGGGCACAGAATAGGATAAGTGCATTCTGACATGATTCCGCTCCCCTCAGCTGATGACTTGTGACCCTGCGGGCTCTTGCCTTTAACACTTGCTACCTTGTGTCAGGAAAGTGCTTTTAGGTTGAGTGTGTGTGTGTGTGTGTGTGTGTGTGTGTGCAGTCTCAAGTGCAGGTGTTGACTGCAGCGATGATGGGGGGACATTAAAAGGCAGCTAGCACCCATTACTCACTTTTGGAAGAACCGACTGGAGAGGAAACACGTCCCTGTCCTCCCTGCACCTCCTTGGCTCCATCCATCTGTTCATCCACTCAGCCGTTATGGAGGTTGTCCCCTCCGCTTTACGTCCTCTCTGCTTTGGTTTGGTTTCCACCCCGCACTCCAGTGTTCACTAGTGTGAAAAGAAATGGCACACCTTACGTCAACATCTGTGTTTATGGAAGGACGTGTATTTGGATACACATTGGGATTATTCTCTGTGATTGGATTTGAAAACTCACATCAAATATATGTAGGGAAACAACAGAATGCCACATGTAGGCCCTCGCCTCAAGTCTGGTTCACATTTTATGTCCAAGTCGTTGTTGGAATGTGAGTTCCAAAGCCTTAATCATGTCTAACATACAGGGAACACACTTTATTTTCCATCCTAAACACAACCTCCATTGTTTATCCTACTCTCTCATGTGGACACTGATGCATCTGTTTATTTCCTAGATCCGATTTCCTACAGAACCGGTGCTAATGTACAGGCTATTGTGTTTTAGTAAATACAAATGTGACAGCCTCAGTAAAGCACATTTACTTGACTCATGTACACAAATACCCTACAACCTCACATCCTTCACACACAGTGTTGTACATTACACCATGGAATTGTTTATTGGACTCTCATCACACTCCACCTGTCCAACACATGTCCCCGAGCTTTCTTCCTGTTTTCTAGATCCACCTGCTGTCCTGTTTTCCAATTCCAATCACTGGACCTTTTTACCTCCCTACACACCTGTTCCTCATTTCCTTCATCTGCTCACTGGTATTTACATGAGCCAATCTCCCCTCAAGTCACTTACCAAGCTCTGTCACCCTTTGTGCTGAGTCTGTGCTTACCTGTCTGTCTTTGGGTCTTCATCGTCTATATATTTATAAATATTAAATATTTCCACTTTAATATACAGCATATGTTATGGATTAAATTGTACATTTCATATATGTGTGTATATATATATTTATATCTAAGAACACAGAGCATTTTGGCTGTTTTTTTCCCACTACTATGTTTAAACATACAGAGGCTATAAGAATATGAAATATAGATTTCCTTATATCCTTTTCAAATCTGATGAAAAAAAGAACAATTTTCTCCAACTATATAAACACACCTAAGAAAAGAGTACTCAAAGTGGTCACACTTTATATTCAGGTACACATATTGACCACTAGGTGCTTACTAACATGCATATATGTAGCATACTAGCCCTTTATCAATAATTATTAAGCATGTGTTAACACCTTGTTCTACATAATCTTATTCTACCTCTATTACGACATGAATTAAGATTTTTCCTGATATTAATTCACACCATCATTCAGAAACATCAACGCATTGATTTACAGTCAATAAGTAATAATTAGGAGTAAATTGCAGGAAACATGTGCAGTAAGCACCTAGTTAATGGTGAATATGTGGACCTTAATATAGAGTGTTACCCTCAAATGTTTAAAATCGGATTGAACTTGTGAAATTTGGAACCACGTAATAGTTCAGAGTTCACGTGGCTCCTTTTTAGGACAAAAAGAAAATGAAAAAAAACGTTCTAATTTTGTGACTGCTACTTTATATCACTACTAAAAAATGCGATATAATATCAATCATAACTTTGACTCAACAACACATGAGAAGACAAGAAAACCAAGTTTTTTAAAGCCTGAATATGTGACCTATACACACACACACACACACACATCTTCAGGATGTCCATATAAGGAGTTGTGTATTATTCCCACTGCAAATTACCAACAGATCTGTGCCACGTGAACACTAAGGGTTAAATATTGAATATTACTTTAGGAAGAGGAAGATAGTGGATTTCAATAAAGGGGCAGGTGCATTGTGATCTTCAGGTTGCATTTTAATGGCAGATGTAAAGAGTTGTACTTAAATCCATCCACATGCACATTGGATGTTAATAACAGGTCCGAACACGGCCAAAAAAAGGCAACAATGCAACATTACAGTTGCCAAATGCTGTAAAAACACCAATGAAGAAGAACGTAGAGAGTAAATATGCTCATCATTACATACTCAACAACTCAAGGCTGCAAAAAAGACCACAAATACTGAAAACCACGGGTCTGTGAGTGCTGCCTCTCTTTACTGCTGTCAAAGACGATAAGTTACTTGGAAAGCTTTTGGAACAAAGTGAAACTGTGTCGCGACGATAATCCAAATGTCACTCGTCAAACAACTTAAGTGTTGAGTGTTGAGCCCCCCGAGCCATGTGAGCTCATCATCACACCAGCACAAGCCAAAGACGAGAGTTTATACAGCGCATAAAAAGGTTTTCACACACGCTGTGCTGTCATGTGACTCTCGTTTGCCACAAAAACAGTTTGTAACTTTTTCCTCCCGTAACATTAGCAGGCAGGGTGTCAAGCACCCTGAGGCGTGCACGCATGCAAATGCCAACGCACAAAACCCATGCATAAACACTTACGCACAGACACACACAGGCAGCAAAGAGCCCAGCGGGCGCACAGGGAGCCGTGCCCTGACCTCTGGCTCCCAGTCAAAGGGGTGCTGTTCAGCAGCACACAACAGAACCACTGATCCCCCTGTGTTCCTCGTGTAAATTTTGCTCTTTCTCCCCGGGGCTCAGAAGAGCCCAGTGTTGTTTTGTGAAAAGGATGAGGAGCAGAGGGGAGGAGTGGAGAGGCAAGAGAACAGAGGAGTGAAGCCACCGTCTGTGTGGGACTGCTAAATCACTGTGTCTGCATGAAGGCCGGGATTGTGCGTGTGTTCCTTTTGTGCGAATGTGTGTCTGTGTGTGTGTGTGTGTGTGTGTGACCAGCTACAGTATACGCAAAAAAAAAAAGAAAAAAGAGCACAGAACAAGGGAGCTTCAGTGCGGGATGAAAACATAGACCCATGTCACAGGCCAAATAAGATTAACTGGTCTAATAGACACACTTATTTTCATTATTCTGTGTCGATGCTGCGGCCCCGGAGAGAACAGTCTCGCCACTACCAGCAAGAAAACGTCCCGGATAAAGGCGTCTTCTATCCGTCCACGTCTCATTTCCCAGAATTCGCTCATTGCCGTATTAAAATGTTATCGCAGCAGGACTTTACATCAGCGCTGACAAACACAAAGAAAGCTACTCCGGTTTTCCTGTGACATTTAATACAATTCCACTCTTCATTACAGACAGGAGGGTATGGATTTGTGCAGAGTATAAATAAATCAGGGACATTGAGGGCGGAGCCATTTGCACTGCCCCCCCTCCCCCTCTTTAATCTAGCCTTCCTCATTAACACAGGCGTTAATATGCAAATGAGATGAGACAGCATGGAAATATACAAGCCTATTACACAATTAACATGACTGCTTGATTAAGTAATATAAAGAGGCTTTATAATATCTCCAAACACGTGTGTGTGTGTGTGTGTGTGTGTGTGTGTGCCCTCTAACTTTAAAACCCCACTGATTGTGTGAGTAATCATCTTCCCTGAAACCATGCTGTTGTTTTAGAATTCAAAACTGTTTCCTACACTCGTGGAGCCACAGTTTGACCTTGAACCACACAAAAAACAAAACAGATGTCACACTGTACTGTACTGTACATCACGCGGCCAGATGAGCTCATTGAGATTAACAACACAACCATATAATGTTACATCTAATCCCATTCTCCTCCTGATTACCTAAGAGCCGGATAACGTCTAAATCTGCTCAATAATTGCTATGCAGATGACAATCAAGCAAGATGTAAGGAGAGTGACAGTGAAGGGTATCACCAGTTTGACATGATTACAGCACCGGCCTCCAGGGAGCCATATCTTGATTTAGATTAAACCATGCTCATCAAACGGAAAGCACCCATCTTTAATACGGCCATATATCAGCCGCCGCATAAAACTTCAAGTCCATGAACAAGTCCATGAGGGAGGATGATAAAAATGAAGGAGGACAGCGCGATCAAAATGAGAATCAAAACACAGTGTTGATCAAAAGCGATACGCTTGGAATGAGTCTCGCAAGATAATACCTGAAACTGCCTGGAAATATGCAAATATAACATCAACAACAGGAGTTATCAAGGCTGTGTGTGCTTTCATTTAGGAAATATGATTAGAAATATGACACTGGTAATGAATAAGAACAGCTTCCAATGCCTTTTGTTGCTAAAGATAGAAATCAGCTCATGAGAATGATTTTTTTGATTGTCAGAAAAACACATATCTATCTAACTGACATCTGGGACTCATATGAGCTAGAAACTGAACAGGCAATCTGTGTTTTTAACTCCAGCCAACTTTAAACAGGTCAAGAAAACAATACTTGTGCAGTTGGTCGGTCTCATTCTGTGTAAGAGTTAAGACTGAACGATTTCTGAGTAAATAAATAACTAACTGCGATTATTTTGACAGGAAATGTGTGATTGCAGAGGGAATCGTCATTTTTACGTCATTATTCTCATTTTCATTAAAAAAACATATTTAAAAGGATTAATGTGTGATATTTGTGAGTAAGATGTGTAACAATAATTCATCTAAAATGATATTTTGACACACATGTTGGTTTGACCAAATATTGCGTCTCCTGGGAAAATTAGAAAATTGCAGTAAGCTGTGTTGCCATTTCGATAAAATAAGTAAGAGTCCAGTTAATTTAGCATATTTTTTAGAATGAATGACATGACACTGTGGAAGAACAGTGTATATTTGTGTCCTGGTTTGTTCTCAACAACCTGTTATATCATTTAAAACCTTTAAAGTGTAGAATGGTTTCTTTATAGCTTCATGGATTGACAAACACTGACGTGGCTGACCGGTGAGACTTAAAGACGTTATCACTCTTTGCCGCCACCGTCTGTCAGAGCGTGTGAGAAGGAGGTACAAGTACACAGAGTACAAGATCACATGAGAACCAACATGTCCACAGAGAGACAACTGTGGCCCACGTGCTAAAATTCCTGGTGACTTCCAGGAGAACAGTGCTGTGCACTGTGTGCAAACAAACACTGTCCGAGCAGAGAAAGCCCACAGAGAGTGACACAGTGTGTGTGTGCTGGTGGCAATAGTACTGTATTGTGACAGACAGTTGTTTTTTTTTCCCACCTCTCCTCACGTCAACGTCACGCTCTTTCCCCCCCGATTTCCCTCTTCTCTCCATCTTCCACTTGCTCTCTTCAGAAAAAAAGGAAAAGAAAAACATGTTTGAGAAGGTGTCAGGCAATCAATATAGTGATGAGGGCTGTTGTTTTGAGGCGTGATATACTACACGCACACCAGCACAAGAGTAATGACTACTATCCATGGGCACTGTAACAGTCATGAATTATACTTTATTGGCTGCACTTTGTCAGATATATGACTCTCCTGCCTCCTCGTATGTTATTCTGCAGCTGACAAGATTTGATACATACATGAGCGCGCGCACACACACACACACACATACATACATATGCCCTCGTATACACTCAGGTGAAAAAAAAAAAAAAAAGATCAGAGAACATTCTATAAAATCCCCAACCGTGACCTGAGGCTCTACATCAAGACGAGGGGGAAAAAATACAGATGAAAGCTTTTGAAAATAACAGAACAAGACATTTTCAAATCAATACGTGTTTCTCTTTTCTCCATAGTGAACAGTGCTTGATGACCCACGCCATTAGAGCAGACTGGGAGGCGCGTCAGCGACATGCTCAACACGCTGAGCGGCGTGAACAATGCCGGCCCTGATTGTAAGAGCCCGTGTGCTCCTGAGGGGGGTTAATAAAGGGGATTGTTCTGTGTTGTATTTTCTCTTTACTCATTTATGTTCAGCTAGGTGGAGGTCGGATGTACTGTCCCTGAAGCCATGCAGCAGTGTGTGTGTGTCTGTCTGTGTGTGTGTGTGTGTGTGTGTGTGTGTGTGTGTGTGTATGTGTGTGTTCTGAGCTGGATGAAAACTCAGTGGCCTTGACCAGGGAACACAGACTAGTGTGAATGCACATTCTCTGCTTCACTGACTAAATCAATCTATAATACAGCACACTGCTGCTGCTGCTGCTGCTGCTGCTGCTGCCTCCTCACAACTAAAGAAACCACTGGGCACACGGTGGTGCACGTGTGTACAGTGTAAAGCATAAAGCGAGCGCATGCCAACACTTTGGATGACAACACATCATCGTTAAAATGTTCAGGCCTCGTGTTGAAACTGAAACTGAGGCCCAAACTTCCCTCTGCACTGAAGAAAGTTCAACGTACGGCAGGTTTTCACAACTATCCAGCCAAACCAAAGCTTTATCCCTATAGGCATGTTTATTCATGGAGTACATTTCAACAACAAAGCATTTCAAAGTGCTTTACAATAAAAAAAAAGAAAGAGAAATACAGCAGCAGCAGCAGCAGCAGCATTGACGATATAAACGTCATAATAAAACACAATAAAAACATTTCAATAGAGAGGTAAAAGAAAGACATTTCAAGAATATAACGAAACTAAAAGTTATTTTTATTTAAATGCAGTGGCAACCAAGTAGGTTTTCAGGCTAGATTTAAAACAATGAATTGATTTCGCAGACCTGCACTCTTCTGGAAGTTTGTTCTAGATATTTAAGGGGCATAAAAACTGAAGCCCATGTAATGTCCTGGTTCTAAGAAGGTTCTAAGATGACCTTAGTGGTCTGGAGGTGGGCCTAAGCCATTCAGTGTTTTATAGACTAACAGCAATATTTAAAAAATCAATGCTTTGTCACATGGGAAGCCAGTGTGAGGACCTCAGAACGGGAGTTATGAAGATAAAGGCATGGACCAAGTCTTTCCACATCCTGCAGATCCTGCTGCGCCATAAGTCCTTAACGGTCTTTGGATCTTGTGTCACCCGGCGACACTCCAGCACAAGTGATTAGTCTGATATGTAGAGACAGATGCAGGCAACAGCAAGATTGCGCTAGTAAAGCAATAAGAAACACAAGTAACAACAAGTCTACTCCTCAAAAAGCCTGGTTGCATCTTGTCTGCACCGATCCCTGCGATGCTGCTGTATACATACGAACACTCCCTCAGCAGGGTGGCCATACGAAAGTGGGACAGTCCGGATTTTCAATACTTATGCTGCACTGAACACAGCATAACTTCCATGAATCGATTAACAAAATAGTTGACGATTAAATGAGTATATGCGTAATTGAATAATAGCTGCAGCCCTACATGATATATCATAAATTCAGAAAGTCAATGCAATGAAAAGAGTATCTTCGAATCACTGTATCATCACACCACATAATTGTATTGTAGTGCAGTCATGTGTTCTCCTTTTTTGTGCTATGGAAAAGGCCACCTGATCCCTCAGTCAGGTCTGATAGTATTGTTTGACAGAGTGTGTTCTAACATGAAGGACGCGTCATACAAATAATGTAACATCCCTAAAACAGAGGCAGAATAGTAACATTCTGAGTAACATCAATTCAATTTTATTTGTATAGCACCCAGTCACAAGGTACATTATCTCGAGGCACTGTACATCAACAACATTATGGGGAGAAAACTCTGACAGAACCAGACTCAAAGATATGCAGCCATCTGCCTAGACAGGTTGTGGTGAAAGGAAAAATGGGGGACAGAGGTGAGGAGGGGGACAGAAAGGGGGGAAAGAAGGGACAAGAGGGAGATGAGGTAGAAAACAACAATTGTATCAAGTTTAGACAAGACCAGGCTTTAAGTCCCTATGAGGACCACTGATCCTGAAAAATAGTGTTTTTCAGGATCAGTGTTTTTACCAAAATAAAAGCCTCCATTGAGGTTGCAAAAATGACACACACACACAGAGAGAGAGGCAGCAGATGCTTTACAGGTCTAATTTGGCCACGAGCTCCTCGATCGCACAAAGCGCCTCAGCGCGGCGCAGCTTGAATACCCGACTGCTCCGAGCAGCCACTTCATTCATTTGGCCTGCTTGGCTGAGAGAGTTGGTTAATGACATGACAGAGGAGCTCCATGCAAATAGCCAACATCTGTCACAGCACCGGCTCCACTCCATATATTTATTTGCTGATCCTACTTAATATTTCTGCATATTACTGGCTGTTTGTTGGAGGCGGACAGTGATGCATGTTCCTGCATGACGCCGTACAAAAGAAAGCAATCTCGCGCAACCCTCACATCCACTGGCGCTGCTTCCTCTAAATGCATATTTTGTGCTGGCTGTGCAGCCCAGTGAAGGTCAGGCAAAAAAAAAAGGTAAGGCCCGCTTTATTGTGGAAATAGGAGAAACACATTTGGCGGCGTTAATGTTTGCCACATTTATCACCAACACAATAAGGAAGGCCAGATAATACATCTCAAGCTATGTGGAGGGAATACATTAGACGGCGACGGCATCTTCACGTTATCTGCGCAGGTTCTTTCGGTTTATCTTGTATCACGCTGACATTTAGGATGTGAATATCCAAGGTGCCCGCTGACTTACTTTAAACTCATTACCGCCATGTTTTTATACCTACAGTATGTTCATCTTTAATAACTAAGATGTCTTATCTTTGAAATATGTGGTCAGATAGAAAATCCTCCTGAGACAGCTTATTTGGCGTTTAGCTGTCAGGTCTTTTGCGACTTCTTCTTTTTCTTTTTTTTCCTGCATGTGGGGGTGGGGTCAAACGTCTACATGGCTGTTTTTTTTTCTGCCCCCGCCCCCCCCCCCTCGTCTCTGATCCAGTGTCAGCCTTCAGAAATTATCCCTCACCGACACGGGGGCTGTCTCAGGTGCCCCCAGCGCTGACTGACAGGCCTTGGAAGTGGAGAAGTGCTTTAGCCCCGACGCTCAGTCAGCCTGCCTGCTCACTGACACATGCAGACAGATGGATCACTGAGGACCAATGACAGCTCGTTATTGCACCAGATGATAGAAGCTCACCATAGGGATTTGTATCAAAGCGGGGATGTTTGTGTGTATGCATCTTTGTGATTGTGTGTGTGTGTGTGTGTGTGTCGGCTTTCTTGCATGAGAAGCATGAGATGAGAGGTGAAGACGCGGGGTTCGTGGACTGCCAGCAGTTTCCCGACATGAAAAAACGGCAAAATGTCGCCGACATCCAACAAAGTTTTTAAAAGTCAAAAACATCCTCCTCTTGCACAATGACTGTGTGACTGTTTGTTTGGTGTTTGTGGTTCGTAGGGAAACATTGAAACAGTGAAACAGGAATACTAAAATCTAATCACTTGTTCCTTGGCTCCGTGCTCACATGTCCAGGCTCACAGTGTGCTCAAAATCCAGGCAAGACAATCAAATTAACCAACAGCGACGAAAGCAGAGCTACGATAACGATAATAAGATTCCAAGTTTGTTTGAAAAGGAAAGAAACCATGTCCTCCAGCCATGACCCTTATTAATGCTGCATGTTCACAGAGCAACACCAGGAATCTACTGTGCTGCACGTGGGTCAGCAAAGACACATTTAATGATACATGATGAACGTCTACGAGGCTGTAATACACAATACAAGTGCAATTTGTAAACAGAAGTAAAACCACGGTCTGTAAATCAACTCTGAGTTATTCAACAACTTTTCTGAAACTGTTTGAAGCACAATGAGGGGTTACCTGCAGAAACCTTATCAAATGAAGCCATAAAATGACCATGATATGTTGTGTTGAACTGACGATATTGTCTTCACTGATAACAATGGTGCACAATGTGAAATACTGAAAAACATCGAAGGAAAATGAGGCTCTGCAGCGGAGATACAGGAAAATACAGATAATGAAAGTAAGAGGAGAAGTTGAAGACGGACATTGTGAGTGGACATTTCATTTTTATAATGTTTTACAGGCAAAAAACTAATCAAAAAGTCCCAGTTCCACTGTGTATAAGTGCTCCGTGTTTCTGGGTTACGGAAACTTTGGATTGCAGTAACTGTTTTACATGCTAAAGGTCGCTGCTGCTGCTGCATATTTTACATATAATATCTCATTTACATTGAGTGAGTGATTGAGTCCTAATTTATTGTTAAAATCAATGAAGTCACATTTTAAAACGGAGTCACTGTGAGAGTGGAACATCGTGAGATAACGAGAGAGATGCCTCTAATCCCTGAATAAGCTGGAAAAACCTCATAGAATAACGTTTCTACGATCATTCTGAGTGAAGAGAATAATCCACTGGAATTTAGAAACTTTTACTCCTGAGGCGTCGACTGTAGAATCACTCACAGAAAGAAAGAAGGTGGAAAGAGTCGGAAAAAAACAGGGAGGTTTTATCTCTTTTCCTCAACACCATTAGTCCAGTGAACACTGTATGTGTGAAGGTCAAAGCCACAAAGGCTCAGATGTATGAACCTGGTCTGACATGAGAATATGAGAACACTGACACCACTCTCACGTCTGTGTGCTGAATGAAACATACAATAATAATTTACAAGTAAAGTGTAAGTCACAGCCACCCGGTGGATTGTGAAGGTACTGCAGATGACAGCTATTAAACATTCATCATTAGTGCTTTGTGTTACCCTTAAATCTACGTGAACTTTGTACTTTTGTTATTTCTCAGCTGTTTATGAAATGAATAATGTATAGTTGTGTGTGTGTGTTTATTGTTTTGTTTGTGGCACACAGGTGTGGGAGGCCCCGGCTTTTTATTTCCATTTACACTATAAAAGGCTTACAGCACAGATCATCGCTTTCTAGTCACGTAATCGTAAATGTACAGTGTACTTTATGACTGCATTTAACAGTGTAAACATCTCTGAATTCATAATGGGGGCTGTTTTTGTGTCGATCACCAGAGGACAGCGGAGGAGTGATGAGTCACGTTCAGTCTGAATCCGTGACACATACTGTATATTTAACCACATCAGTTGTGAGACTGAGTGTCTGATATGTGATCGTAATCAGATATCCCACGGTTTAGCCTATTTATTTATTTATTTTAAAAAACATGGCTAAAACTGTACCGGAGTCACGCTGCAGGAATTCAACGGCTTCATCATATCCAGATTTTAATCTCACTTGATAACGTTATCCCGTCTCGTTTTTTAAACTCCGAATCCGTTATCGAAGGTCCTTCCTGGGAGAAATCAAGTGACCCAAAGGAGGCTGTGTGAATTATGTCATGGGATCGTCTGGAACTTGTTAGGACCACATGCTGAGCAGGAAAAACAAGGAAAAAAGAAACAACTAAAAAGCATCTCTAACTCACACTGAAGGGCCAGCGTGCAATTTATAACTCACTTATGTAAAAAGGAAAAAATGTGCAGCTAATTAGACTTTAGACTGCCTTGTAGTTTAGGCAGAACTTGCACAGGCCCTCTAATGGCTGCTTTTCAGTTCCCCAGCAGGGGCTCTCTCCCTCCCTCCCTCCCTCCCTCTCTTTCGCTCTCTCTCCACACACCATCAGTGTGTCCTGTGCTGTTTCTGTGGAGGATCGCTGGGCTCAGAGCTCCATGGCACTGGCCCAGTTAGTCCGGATCGATACCTGAGTGCCTGGGAACATGACGGTTGAGCCCAGATGACCAAATACTACAGCGCTGCGTTTGCCCGACATTTGCCCACAGTGTGAAACTAAAGCTCTCCCGTCGTAATGGAATGGACATGAACATCAAATGATTTGATCAGTTAAAGTGACTATTTGCCAGTATAAAGATTGATAATTCAATCTCTTGGAGCTACTGTTTTGATTCAATTTGAAACCTGTGCTGTTGTGTTGCAGAACCGTGCAGGAGGAGGAGGAGGAGGAGGAGGAGGAGGAGGAGGATTTCCTCGTCTGCACGATGAAAACACAGCAGGACGTCCTCACAACCGTGGCGTTTCAGAGCTGCAGACTCTGGTGCAGCACAGTTCATGAGTGATGTTTACAAATGCTGACGTTTCAGCCTGGTTTTTCAACTTTGACGAAACATTAACTTTCATCTTTCTATGACACTACACATAGAACACTCAGAGCTTATGCTTTAAAATCCTCCCCATCCTGTTTACCGTCCACATAATAAAATTCCTTGCTTATTGTCTCTGCCTCTGAGCAGCCGCTCACGTCTGAGACCAAAATCCATCACATAAAATAATAATAATAACAATAATAATAACTTTGATTTATAAAGCACCTTTCACGAAACCCAAGGTCGCTGTGCAGTTGAGAACAGATCACATGTATCCAATCCAACTTTATTTGTAAAGCAATTTAAAAACAACCACGGTGAACCAAGTGCTGTACAGAAGAATAAATAAAAACAAATTAAAAGACGTGGATAAACCCCCCACACACAGAACCATGGTCAAAATGAAGGTTGCACAAGAGTGAACTCTCCACCACAAACTCTTCACATACTCATTTTGCATGTAGTTGTTGAGTTAATTATTAAACTGATGATATATTTTATGGATCTAAATCTGTGAGTTGGCCGTCATTTAACCCCCGGGGAGAATTGGATGTGAATTAAATCAGATTACTTAATGCAATCACTAATTATTCCATACAAAATTGATAAGCTGTTGCACCTACAAACTGCCCTACATGTTCCATGACTTTGCATTTATCCTGAGGACATAATTAGGCCTATTATCCCGCTGCTCTCTCCAACCACGGCTGCTTGTTAATTGACTGTGAATTATGTTACTATTATGTCGCTGCCAGTGCTGCTGGTATCGGGGGTTTGTTTGTGTCTCTTTCAAGTCAAGTTAAAGTGTGTGTGTGTGTGTGGGGGGGGGGGGGGGGGTCACTTTTTACACATCAAAGTCTGTTTATAGGTCTCGGGAGTTATGGAGCAACAAAAAAAAAAGTTGTATTAAATGAAATCCTTTGTGGCTCCACAGACGAACTGTGCAAAATCTGATGAACTGCCTCAAGAGATGTCACATGAGTCCGTTTGAGCCAGAGAGAGAGAGAGAGAGGGAGAGACAGAGAGACAGAGAGAGAGACAGAGAGAGAGAGAGAGACCTGCAGACCAATCTTTATTTCACTGTGTGGAAACAGCAGCTGCAGGCCACATCAGCTACTACTAGTATAACATCACATTTATACTCTTTTTCTTTTTCCCCCTCTTTAAACTTAATCTTTGAAGTCTGAATGCTGTTAAAGAAATGAAACCAAGCAGGAAACACTGAGTTCTACTCGACATTGCTACAGGAACACAGGGTTTACTGTATTTGAGTATTGAGAACTGGTATAAAGTTGTCAAAGGTGTCAAACTCAGTTACAAGAGGCGGACGGAATTAAAAAACTGTGTCCAAGTCGAGGGTCAGACGAGGTCAAATAACAAAAAGTGAAGAACAAATGAGTTCCTCTGCTGTGTTTCAGTAGAACAGCACATACAGGCCTGTAGTCACATGTATCTTAGCCAATAATCTGCCGTACTCAATCATTTACTGACGTATGAAGCTAAAAGAGAGGGAGCCAAATACAAAATGAGGGGCTGAGCCCCCATATAACCAATCCCCCCCCCCCCGCCGGTTCTGGCTCTGTGTTTTCAAAGTCCACATTTCATTTATTTAGCTATTTATTTTACAGGCAAGTTAACTTGATACCATTGAGTGAGTCAGCAGCAAAAGACAGCACATAATTATCCCGCGGGGCCAAATACAACTGCACGGCGGGCTGGATGTGGCCCGCGGGCCTTGAGTTTGACACCTGAGACAAACAATAGTGCAAATCAATATTTGTGTTTGTGGCATTTATTCTAACTTCACTATTACATGGTCTCCTAATGACGATGGACATGTGTGACGTCAGGTGATTAAAAAGTTGTGAATTCAAGCTCACTTTTTTATTTTAATTTTAAATTGACTTTTATGATAAAGTGTAAATAAACTGTGGACGTGTTCACTGTGAGAGATTTACAGCAAGATTCACATGGGATTAAACTCAAATGACCTCAAACGAGCGTCTAATATGGGGGAAAAAACTGACATGAGCTTGAAATCATATCACAATATTCCATCATGATATCAATTTCAAAATAAAAGTGTTCACTTTTAAACAAAAATTAATCAGTGAATCAAAAAAAAACATACAAAAGTACTTCATTATAACTAAGACTCTGGCCTCTAGTGGTGAGATAACAACTGTCACAGCTCTGTCATTCAGGCGTCCTCAGCACCGATACTGTACGCTATCAAGTATCAATAAAAGTATCGATAAGTAGTGTATTGATAAGCAGTATCGGTATCATTGTGAAAAAACCCGTGCTCATACACTTATATAACTGCATTTTGTTACCTGTAATCTACTATAAACAATAATTGATTGGTCAATGCTCACCAAAAAGAGCCTTTATCTGCCTGCGTCTGATTTGAGGGACACCTCTGACCTCTGTGGACAGACAGAATGTCCCGCAGTGTCCTCAAGTAACAAGCGACGGTGGCTTATATAGGTCTCATTTTCCACATTATAATAAAAACATGCACTTCTCCTCAGGAGATTAAGAACGCTCTTTAAAGTCGTCTCAGACTCTTCAGTCGTTGGAAAGTGTGTATTTAACAGGCCCCATTAAACCAAGAGACCAAACGCATGTTGATTACAGGGACTGTGATGATGACGATGACGCACACACACACACACACACACACACACACACACAGTCACACCTGTAATCACAGGAAAGAAATCCCTCGTGGATCCAGCGTCAACAATGATGCATGACTTCATTCCTGAATTTCATCACTTGATGTGTGTGTGTGTGTGTGTGTGTGTCTGGTATTCCTTATGTTGTGAGGACCTGAATCTGTCTCCATAATGTAAATGACTACATTTTAAGGTGAAGACATGTTCTAAAGTTAGGCTGAGGTTAAGGTTTATGTCAGTGTAATGTCCTCTGAAGTCATGGAAACCTCTGTGTGTGTGTGTGTGTGTGTGTGTGTGTGTGTGTGTGAGTGAGAAAGACTCAATTTCTCCACATCTGAGCCATGTGTGGCATCATTTGGGGGGAAAATGGGACCGTCAGCCGTGGCTTTGACTGTATAAATACTGCTGATGTCCCCATATTTCAGGTGAACAAACATCGCGCTGCTTACAGCGGTTGCTTTGAGCTTTTGTACATATGAGATTAGTCAGATTTAGGTCTCTCAGACGGGAACAGTGTCCCCTCGTTCCCCGTCAGTGTTTGTTTTTAGAGACTAGAGACCATCACATACGTGTGCTCCCACACATCTGTCACGCTCATCAGTATTCATCTGCGGGAAATATGCATTTTTTTTTTTTAGAATGGGCAGTCAGTCGTCTGGCTGTAAAAGCAAGATAAGAATATTGCACCTATTTGAAAGGGGGCACAAATCTGTAAGCACTTGACCCTCTGCCCCGCCAAAGAAAAATAGCTAAGTATGTAATTTAAAAGTGTGAAACATGATTGCATGTTTTTTTTTTTGCATTTAAACCACTCGCAAAACCATTTGGAGATTTTCCCCGTGCCTAGATAAGGAGACTTTTGAAGAAGCAATTTCATGTGATGTTACTCCAAATCCATTCCCCTGAAGCCTTTAAGCCGGCGCTGAAATCTCACTGGTGTGAGGAGTTTGTGTCTTACTGATGGGGCTAAGCCTCGCGCCTCTTTAGCGGCCACTGTTCACCACAGCGCTCCCCTTATTCAGGCACATGTGGCCTCACACGAGTCAAGAGTCAGGGTGGTGAGAGAGAGACAGACAGGTGGTGAGATAAGTGTGTGGCAAAGTAAGGGCTTGTTTAATAGATTTCAGAAAGGAAAGGGGGGAGACAGACTCCGATGAGAGGAGCCTTCTCCCCTTCAGCTGCAAACAAATCAGCACGGAAACATAAAAGATTCACGCGCGTTAAAAGAGAGTGAAAACAACAAGTAACAAAAAAAAGCGTGCTCAGATCTCCAGATGTATCCCTCACAGGAACGTCCCATAGTTGTGATTACGAGCGGCTCCCGCTTTCTTTAGAGGGAAAGTTCTGAGATTCTCCCCCAAATCCTCTACGCTTCTAAGCTTCTACCACCCGTGCCTGTTTCATCTTCTTTTCTTTTTTAAATATCAATCTGATTCTTCTCATCTTTCCTCCTGATGGCATGGCACAAATAAGACAACAACATGGAAAAAAAAGAAAAGAGAAAAAGCTGCGAGGGCAAATTGTGTGGAACGGAGCTGTTGCAAATAAGGATTGCAAGGCAGTTGCGCGAGAAACAAACATCAACAGGCCATAAGAGCAGCAGCAGCAGCAGCAACACACTCTGATGATTGTGTGAGTGAGAGACAGACAGACAGACACACACACACACAGCATATCTGCCTTGGGGAGGAAACATAACAGTAAACCTGATGAACTCAAGTTATATAATCCCTACTGGAACACACACACACACACACACACACACACTCACTCCGAAAACAGAGGCTTGGCTCTTCATCAGCGCATCAGCGGGGCTAATGAATCTTTTATTTCTATCAGCACCCGGCGACTGTGACACTGAGGCTGCAACTGGAGAATTAGTGTCAGTAATTGATGTTATCCAAAGAAGCACGCTGCGGTGCAGAGAGGGCGTCTAACTGAGACCGAGGAATTACCCTCTGCACACGCCTCCTTCAACATTAACATCAGTGGGTATATACCTGGGATCATTTAACCCCGCGTACAGCTGCTGAAACCACTGGGATGACATCATCATTCCACCAGGGGACGAATATGGTGCTTTATGTATGAGTGTGATGATGCTTTAGTTAAACATAATAATAATAATAATAATAATAATAATAATAATAATAATAATAATAATAATAATAATAATAATAACAATAATAACAATAAAAGGAACTTTAAATTGAAGTGCGGACAACTTCTACAACACTTTTATCTTAAAAACACACACACACACACACACAGCTGAGGAGTTTGGGGTGAAGTGTGAGAGTGAAGGGTAACTTCGGTCAAAACCCTGAAGTTCATTAGTTGGACGGACAAACAGTATGAACCATAATAAGCCACATTATACCTCACCACCTGAGGCAAGGTCTGCGTCTAGATGAGCAAAAGTGTCTGCAGGACTCTGCACTCATGTGCTGCTCATGTGCTGCATGTTGGGCCTTTTACTGTGAATTTCAATAGTTTCAAGGTCAACTGATCTCTGACAACATGTCCAGATGTATTATTCAGAGCCAGTGGATGTTCGGGGCGGCAGACGGACGGCTGGACGCAGTAAATGACAGGCAGACAGGGAAAAAGAAAAAGACTGAGTGCATGTTCTTCAAAGATGCAAAGAGCTGAGGTACACAGAGAGAAAACACAACAAGTGTGTGTGTGTGTGTGTGTGGTGAGGCGTTACGCAACAGACTGAAACTCTGAGTCAGTTCATCGAGCAGAGCCACGGCGCGGAGCTGAAGCTGCATTTTCTTTTTAAGAATTCAAAGTTGGAGTCCGGCCCCTGAAGTTCTGCTGAACGGATCCTGTTCCGGCTCACGCGAGAGGGCCCCACATTTTGATTTTTATTATTATTATTGCTGTCATGTTCGATATATAGTCTCTTGGGAATTGGGTCACCATCTCCATCGTTCACGCTGCGCCTCCGTCTCCTCTCCGACACAAAGAGGTCTCCCCTGACGTAAAGCACGCTGTTAATTAAAAGATTCCACAGTGGGCATCTGTGGAGTAATCTGTGGTCTCTGCATCCCAGTCGCACACGGATCATTTGACTAACGCACAACTACCCATGCATTAATGAATGTATAATCATCCATATACAAAACTGCTCTAGGAAGAGAGAGACCAAAGAAAGGGGGGGGTGAGGGGGTGAGGGGGTGAGGGGGGGGTGAGAGATTGATCGTTAATGGTTTTATGACTGATAAACAAAGCAATCGATCAATCTGTGCGGAGCTGGAGAGGCACTTACATGGGTTCCTGGACGGCTGGGAATAATTTGTCGTCTCGCGGTGTTAACCCTTCCAAGCGTGGAGGATGTGGATTAATTGTGAGACGGGTGAGAGGGATGGGGAGGATTTCTCCTCCATGCAGAAATGATTAACACTGCCACAAACATTACAGCTGCAGTAAACGTCTGAGCTGAGGATATGAACGACTCTGTCTGTGCATGCGGGCGCAATTACGCCGCGCGGCGAGAAGAGGTGACGAGGGACGCCAAGGAAAACCTCCAATTATGTGTCAAAACTCAGAGTCATATTATCCTCGCCGGCCGCAGAGAGGGTTAAAAAAAACATAGAAAACACGCAAATTCATGGAGTTTTTTTTTTTTTTTAATATTTCCTCCCAAATTATACTGCATACACTTTTGAGTATAGGCCTGAAAACTGTCCCCACTGAGGCCAGATCACACAACCATCTGCAACATCCCATCTGGGATAGTCTATCATAAATGTTGATTTGGCCAAGAACGCGCACTCTCTAAACACAGCGCGCCGTGCCAACGACAGCAGTTGCCAAGACGAGGGGAAACATTCGCACAGTTTTCACAGCTCAATGTAAAACATCATCATTAGACGGAGGGAGAGTTTGCCAAATCAGCCAAATCAGCCAAATCAGCGTCAAACAACCAGAATAAACTTTTGTTAGCAGGACCGCCGAGCTCAGCGGGGAGCAGCAGCACCAGCACAGCTCGCTCTATTTCCCTTTTTAAATTCAAGCTCTTGAAATCAATCGTGTGCTCACACGATTGATACGTTGTTTTTTTAAATGAATTCCAAGCCTGTTGCTGCTGTTGCTTGTTTTACTGCTTTATCCTAAACTGATTGATGTAGTATTTTTTTGGTGGTCATTGTGCATGCACTTCATAGGACTGTTCATTTGTTTCTGAAATTCAGAAATACATTTTAACCTCAATTTCACTTCAGTTTAAAAATATACACCCAAGAAGTGCATGGCAGGGCCACGCGGTTGGTGCAGTGGTTAGCACTCTTGCCTTTACTCTCTGGTTTTCCTCCCACAGTCCAAAAACATGCAATATGGGATTATGTAAATTGGACACCTGTGAGAGTGGAGAGTGGTTGTATTGGCGTGTTTCCACCGGCTTGCCTCGCCCTTTTGCGTTTACACTAGCAAAGGACCTGGTACTTTTTTTAGTACCTGCTCTGGCAGTTTCCGAGCGAGCTGAGGCAACACTATGCGTGACGTCACAGGAAGAGACAAAAGTTAATTTAAGAAGACTTAACAATCCTAAAAACGTGGGTTAATCTCCAACAATTATCAGGGAAGTGTCTGAAATCGCCACAGTCTGTGCTCCGGTCATGGAGGAAGTAACTGTAACTAGTCACACATCTGTGTGTGTGTGTGTGTAAAATGAAGTCACGGCAGTCTGGTGCAGCCATGCATGACCCCGCCTTCTGCCCCATGTCAGCTGAGAGTGGTACAGCTCATCAGACCTGTGACCTGTGACAATGGAGGACACAAGAAAGCTTGTCCTGAGTGAATCGTCACGACAGCAAAGCGTCTGAAAAGTGACGAGTGGAAGTAATTTGGGTTTGAGAAAGTAAAGAGCGAATGTGCAGATTCACTCTCGAGTAACTCACGGTGAGAGAATGTGGGCATGTAATGTTTGTTGAAAAGTGCCAGCCCCGGTGTTTTCTTCTTCTATCAGATGTGATCTGGAGGTCAAACTATAATAACTTCAGCCTGTTTGACTGAAAAGATGCAGCATTCATCAAACCAGTGACTGGAAACAGGTCTGAGTGAGTGTGGCTCCGTGTGCTTCTCCTCACACTGTGTAAACACTTTTCTATTCGTCCACATACTCTTCACTCTCCCTCATGTGCTGCACTGTTAATGTGATGATATTAGCGGCGCTTTGCAGGTCATGCTACTATTACGTTGAGTGCGCACACACTGTGCACCGCAGCATTTAGTGGAAAATAAGATATTAAAGTTGCCCGAGGTCACGGATAATCTCATTTATTGTCCCTTCTCAAGCAGTCTTTCAGAGAATTAAAGAAACTCAACCAAAAGCGGCTATAATACATTTCCTTTATATCTCCGTCCACTGTGAGGTGTGCAGAGGAAGAGAGAGTTTACATTATCAGTCACCGTTAGATTACAGTTCACACTAACAGCAAATAGGATTTTTCTCATTAACTTCTCGTTATCTTTCAGGGGAAATTCTTTCTCTTTTCCAAGAGCTTGTAGAGCAATTTAAACTTGTGTTGAACATCAACACAGGTCATAATCTGTGACTCTTATTCACGTAATGATATTTGTGCTAAACTGTTAACCCTTTTAATCTTTTATCACTCTACCTGTTCAGGGTCAAAGGGGGCAAACTGGAGCTAAAAACCAGGAAGAACATGTAAACTTGCCCTCAGCGGAGCCACCGACAGGTGACAAGGTGTAGGAATCACTTTCAGTTTGGTCCGGCCGGGATTAGATTAGAAGATTGTAGCATTGGGAGGTTCTGGGACTTTAGAATGCAACATCTAGTGGCAGGAACTCTGGAAACCTGGTTTCTCCTGGTAAATGCAGGTAATCTGAGTATTGTGTCAGTGTAAATGTATAACAGTGTTCTAACAGTGTTAGACTTCCCAGCTCTTTGTGGAGCCGTCCGTACAGATCCAGCACAGATACTAAAACAAGTTCCATTTGCTGAAGGAGGAGCCATTGAATCCACTGAAAGGTCTGTAAAGTGGCTATTAAGTGATAATTAAGTAAAGGACACTTATCACAGATCTGCGTTTCCCATGATAAGAGAATACAAATTCCACATCAATTGTCTTTTTTTTTCTATTTTCTATTTCCAGGCAATTAAAGTAGTGAACATTGTGTTATATGAACCACTAAAAAGCGACAAATGTTAATTTATTCTCCCAAAAATGTGTTTTATGGAGTCAAATGTGCATTAATCTACATTGTCAAGCTCGTGTTACACGAGCACGGACTTCTCCCGCCATGAGGAAATTAGCATTTAAATTGGACGGCATCCTTTCATGTGCACAAGGGCAGCTGGTCAGCAGAGAGTAATGCGACTCGCGGAGAATAAATGTAATGTACCGTGTTCACCTACTGGCAACTCAAGACCAGTCATTCCAGGAGGTGTGTCCACGCTGCCAGGAGACAAAGAGGCGGGGCCCCCGGACAACATGACACCAAACTGTCTGTGTCACTTGTCACCACGCTGCGGGCCACATCCCAGCAGCAGGTGAGGCATCTAAAGGGAGGGGGGGGGCGGGGGGGGGACATGTTGACAGTGACTGGAATTGACAGACAGATCACACTTTACATCAGCGGCAATCCCAATGGTCCCCCTCCACCATCACCTTCACTTTCACTCTGGTGTCATCACCCTCCATGTCTCACCTGAACTCACCCCCCTCAAACATCTGTCACCCTCGCAGCACACACACACACACACACACACACAGCAGGCGGTTGGAGAAAGAACAGCAGTGTGCAACAACAATGTTCAAATGTTCACGAGTGTTCAAACGTTTACAGATCTCCAGGCAACATTTCCCACTGATGATAAAATGCTTTTTATGTACGTGTACACACAACGAGCGCAAGACTAATTAAATGTTGCAACAAAGAGATGTCGGACTGTTCACTGGCCCGACTGAGGCCTCTTGTCATGAATACTTCAGCTGAAAGAGCTCGTGTTCATTAAATCATCGTAGAATGACCTCAGCTGACTTCACAGTCTCCGCGTCTGGCTTTTTCCTTCCAGCTTGAGCATGTTGTGGCGCTTGTTTTGAGCACGCTACCCGCTTTTGTACACAGGTGCACTTTAAAATCATTCATCTTCGTTCTCCAAAGACGTCTTTTGTCTGCACCTCGGTGATCTGTTTGCACTGTTAATGTATTCATACGTGCGGTGCAGTAGTGTTTGTCACCTTGTCTGCTTTTGCACCTGGTGTCAGTGAAAATGTGTTCAAACCAGAGCAGGCGCGGGAGGAGGCAACACTTTCCTACACCACTCCACACGCGGCGTCGACGACACAGACCTGGTAGTGTTGCACTTTCACACTTCAAATGATGTGAGCCAGCTCATTGCTGTTAATAATCAAACCGAACAATTAACCGACAACGTCTGTATCCTTTTGTGTGTTTGTCATTTATCTGGAAAATCACATCAACCAAAGTGTAAAGTGCCTGGAACAAATGTGAGGCTATAACATGAAGCTGCATCTGAGCTGCACAGTCGCCAGGGTGTGACGACTCTGGTGGACGACAGCGAGGCTACAGCCATGGTGATACTTCCTGTGGACGACTAGGTTTCTAATGTATTGGCGTGTTTCCACCGGCTCGACTCGCCTTCCCACGGCACGGCACGGCACGGCTAAGTTGAGTAGCGAGCTGAGGCGATTGTGCGTGACGTCGCCAGACCGCCGGCCACTGATCGGTCAGAGTGCCGTCACAGGAAGAGACGTCCGACACAAGAATCAAGCCAAACTGTAGCTCAGTTAAAAAGACTTAAAAATCTTAAAAATGTGGGTTAATCTCCAACAATTATCAGGGAAATGTCTAAAATCTCAATATCTAACAGAAGAGTCTGGTGTGTTCAGCGACAGCTCTGCTGATCACGAGCGTCATCACCGACCCTGCCGCTGTATTTCAGTCCAGTGACTGATGGTGACGGTCATGGAGGAAGTACTGAACAAATAGTTTAAATGAACCGATTCTAATGATTCAGTTACACTGAAAACAACTGCTTTACGAGTCGATGTGTCGCGTGTAAAACAAAGTCACGGCTACACTGGAAAACTAACCTAAGCCGTGCCGTGCCGTGCCGTGCCGTGCCGAGCTGGGACCATAGTGGAAAAGGGCCATTAGAAGCAGCTCTGAAAACCCTGTTGACCACATTTCTCCAGGTTTATTTGGGTTAATATCTGTGTGTCACAGAGACATCAGAGCGAGCTCTCTGTTGACTTTACAACAAGAAAGGTTAGTGTCAGTTACACCAGTGAATCGATTACGTGACGTCTGATAATGTGATTAGAAGTGGTTCTGAAAGCTGTTTTTGTTCTCAACTCTTTTAATGGAAGCAATCAGAGTGTGAAGAGGAGTTCAAAAGAAAGATAAAGTGCATCAAACACACAGATGTCGTTAAATCCTGACTGGTGAACAGCAACTAAAAGCTAATCTATGAAGTGAGATCACATCTAATTAGGCCCTGCTCAGACCTGGTCTTAACATCTCTCCTGAGTGATCCGCTTGCATGTGATTGGTACTGAAAACCCGTCCTGGATCTGTTTCCCAGTATTCAAATACACACTGACCGAACCAAACGATGTTTCTAATAAGACCGTACAGATGTTTCCTGACGTCATGTGCATTCGGGGTGCTCAGTGATGTGGCCACAGGCATCCTCAAAGCACCTCGGAATGTGGTCTCTGTGAGCCGATCTGATCCGAGGACCCTTTGAGACCTGATCAGATCACTCAGGATGGATGCTGATACCAGTTTAACTTCACGTGTTGTTGTTGTTTTTTTACAGATCTGCTCACAACAGCAGCTCAGTTCAGGTTAGGGAGAGACTGAAACATCTTTATTACATCTTATTGTGTCCTTTCTTCTCCTGCAGTGGTTTATTGGCACTGGACTGAAGTATTAGCTTCATCAGCTGTTGAATTTCATGCCCAATTCCTCATGTCGGCTCAGTGGTAGCAGATGGAAACATGCATCATTTGCCCGTGCCAGCTTCGTGGATATTTGGAGGGCTTAACATATCCAGAACTTTTCATTCTCGGGCTGCAGTCAAGCAAAACAATCCCGCACCAGTCCAACTTCTCCGTGCACATTCACATATAAAGGGCATTGTTTGCGGCGCGAAAACAAACATGGAGAATTCTCCATAAAATCCACGAAGAAAAACACAGAAAGGACAATTGACAATACTGTGTGAGTGCGTAATTTAGCAGGCTTAAAATATCACTGCCCCATCATTACTCGACCTGGCTGTTATTAGAGTTCCACACAAAGGTGATGACGTCAATTCAGACATACCAGCGACTCAGGTGAGTATCACGACCTAAAGAAGAAGGTCTTTGGTGCACAGGTGTCCAAAGATGTGGAACATATGGCGAGGTCAAAAGGTAAAGAAGTTGTACACAACAAAGTAAACATGAAAGCGCATGCTGGAATACTTACCATTCGGAATAAATGGAACTGGCAACGGACAAAGAGAAACACAGGGAATGGGAGCGGAGCTAACAAGACACAGGTGAAAGTAGTCAGGAACAGGTGCGTGATCTGTCCAAACATTTACACAAGTAAGGAAACCTACAAAGTAAAACAGGGATTCAATTAGACAATAACACCAGAAAGTAAAGTACAGAGTAACTTTCAAAGACCAAGAAAATACAACAGAGAGTCCAAACTACACAAACCTTATAAGACACGGCTGTTTTCTTATGGCGTGTAGAAAAGTTCCCCCCCTTGTTCTTTTAACTGCAACCTCAGTGGAGTCAAACAGACAAGTTTCTGTGCTGCACTCGGTCACAGTCAGAGCGCGATGTCGGTCTGCACAAGCACAGTGAAAAGACTCTGACCGACGCCAACTGCCCGTAAAACGCCAAAGAAGAAAGACCACTTTAGCATTTCCTGCAGCCAATATGAATAAAATGAAATGAAGATGACAGGAGGGGGCCCTCCTGCACAGGAGAACACTCCTGCTGAGGAGCTGGCCCTGTGCAGCAATGAAGGGCGCTCATAGGAGGAAATCAACAGAAAAAGCCAGAGGGGTTTGCTGATCTCTTCCCCTCCTCTCGTGATCCATATGCCAAGCTCCACACGGTGGTTCACGCGGACTGAAAGCATAACATTTTCCATGAGAAGTGATCGGTCCGTCGCACACACTGATGTGATCGGCAACATAAGCTGTTCCAGAGCAGGTGACGTGTGAAGCATGACTCGACAAAAAAAAGTTAACCACCTTTTTGTTATAAAGAAACCAGCGCTTGACCTCAAGTGACCACAGAGTCTACGTCAGCAGAGGCCCCTGATCTCACATCTCCAACATTATCTTTACTGCAAGTCTGGGAACACATTATTCTACACTATACAGTATTTATTCTTATTGGTAACACTATGTGCGACACAAAATAACCCGATCGTTATGTAATCACTGATAATCATGGACTAATGATTGGTTAATGTTTGTGACACTGGTACAAAGTCATTAAATACCATCAGTGTCTAGTGATTATGGTTGACTCACACGTGCAAGGTGAACACATGTGCACTGCACTGCACTGCACTGTGTGTGTGTGTGTGTGTGTGTGTGTGTATCCATCAAATCATTGACCAAAACAGTCAAATCTGTAAATCTAATTTGTCAACTAGACGAGGGAGGGGCGAACTGTGGAGAGAACCAATCAGAAGAGAGGAATATTATATTATATTATATAATATATATGTTAAGACAAATAAAAAGGTTTCATATCAAAACTGTTATACCTGTGTTATGATGATACGATGATAGAGAAGCATTTAAATAATACAAACTACTAACTAAAACGTCTCAGGTGACTAAAATATGACTAAAACTAAGCGGTACTTGAGTCATAAGACCATAATAATATGTAATATTAAATATTATATAATAAAACACTAGACAGTTAAAACGTAGTTCTCAGACAAGGTTGTTCTCCCCTTCGCCCAACAAAGGCGGCCATTACGTCACTATCACTTTAGCAACATTAGCAGCTCTTAACGCGTCGGCCGTGACAGACACGGCTGACAACTGAATAAATAATCAACTCATCTAATGAGGAGCATGAATCTCTTTAACTGCACTGTAAAAATGTCGTGGCGTCTGCAGTCTCTGCGTCCTCTGCAAAACACACTGTACACGCCTCACGTCCTGCAGCCACATGTGGTCTCTGTGCAGCACGACACATCCGTGTGGTTTATTTCCACCTGGGATGAGAATGTTTTGAGAGGCTGTCATTTCAGAGACGTGCCCTTGTAACAACATGATGAACCCGAGGTGGGACTCTACTCCAGGATTCTTCTGCAACCGATGCGTGCGTTTAGTTTTTGATTAACACTGGAGTGTGATCGATGGGTAAATTGTCCCTGGCACATGTCTCCGTGGCCTCCCCGCCCACTGTCTTTCCATTCATCTCGCCCTCATTCCCCATGGCTCTCTCCTCCCTCCCTCCTCCGTCCCTCCCTCCTCCGTCCTCCAGCAGCAGAAGTAGGGAAACTGAGGATGTGAACACACACCTCTTTGCCAAGCTTCACAGCTCCCCTGGCACCACACTGCAACATAACACCTTTCCAGAGCCTCCTCCTCCTCCTCCTCCTCCTCCCTCACTCCCTCACTCCCTCGCTCCCTCCACCTTTTCCTCTCAGCTCGGCAGAGCAGCATGTTTGATTTCACAGATCTAACTCTGCAAAGGTTTGACCTTTAAGGGCTTTTCAAGGCTCATACTGATATTTTTGGATTTATTTATTTATTTGTGTTCTTCTTTCTTTTTTTTTAATTTTATGTGGTCGTTTTTATCTGGTTAAAAAAAACGACATGTGACCACGGGTAAACTAAATGTTGTTTTAGGACACGTGACTAACCGCTACTCAGCAGTCTCCGCAGGCGCAGCGCAACACTTAAAGTTAAACCGAGGTTTATTACGTCTTCGGTCATGTTTTTCAATGTTTAGGTCAACTCGGGGCCAGACAACAAGCTTAGAGAGCTCTAATCTTTCACACAGTGCAATAAAACCCAGATATATCAACAAGAACTTCATCCAACTGGATATCTGTCAAACAAAGGTCAACACAATTCAAGTGGCGCGATAAAAGAACAGGAAATATCAGTCTTTGGAAGCCAAGAGTGCTTTTGTCGAGGTTTATAACTTCAAACAGTTACGTTAATTACATTACCATAACTTCTAATAGTTATGGTAATGTAATTAACTGTTGAGAGCTGAGAATCAAATAATGCAGAAGAAAAGTGACAGGCGATAGAAGACCACTGAACAACTCTTCATTTAAACACATGTGAGTTTAACTGAGTTATTAGTCCCTCATCACAGAGGGTTAAGTTGAGTGAACTTAGTGGACAGTTTGGGAATAATAATAAAGCTCAGAGTTCCAGTATGTGTGAGAGAAAACACCACTGACAACACACTCTGAATGATTCATGTCGTCTTCTTCTAAGCATGATGCAAGTCTGAGTGCTCACTGTCACAGTGTGAGTGTTATATCACAGAAATTCAATCATTCATTCATTGTCTCCTGCTCATCCTTCTGAGGTAATGTGGGCGGAGCTTGAAGCAGCCCCAGCTGACTGAATGAAAGGCAGAGTAAATCATTGTTCGTTCATCACAGGAACAAACAATTCTATCACTTCTGTCTGAAGATGATTTCTCCTTAGACCTGTTTTTCCTTCCCATTTATTCTTTTTTTGTTTTAGCATCCTTCATTATCACTTATGTCCTTAAAGGAATACTTCACTGTTTTGTATTTAGCTTTGTATTACTAGAATAAGGGTAGTACTTTTGAAAAATTGTACTTCCCAACCTCAGAGTCAAGAAAGATCTTCATTCTTTTTTTGTTACGTGCTCACCAGTGACGCTTGAATGTAAACAGTGTCCGCCATAGCACAATTTCTCAAAAATACTACCCTTGTTCTAGTAATACAAAGCTAAATGCAAAACGGTGAATATTCCTTTAATGTAGGTGTTAAACTTAACACATACAAAGTGTGCTATAAAGATAAAGTTTGATTTAATCGGTTCATAAGTGTTCCGTGTATATCTGTTATGCAGATCTGGACCGGAGCTCCCACAGCTCCCACAGCTCCCACAGCTCCCGTGCTCCTGTAAACCTGAAACCTGTCCAGGTTGAACATATGGAACCTGCCAGCCGACTCCTCTTTCACTCACACCTCGTCTCTCCCAGCAACGACCTGACTGTTCTGTGTTTTCATGGAAGCGAGGTACTGTGGATGTATCACAGTATAAATCAGACAAAGCAGAACCACATGCTCCACCTGCGTCTGATTGATTTCGGAGCAAATTCCACGACGTATATCAAGCTGTGACTGAACTGTGTCACCGACACTGTCGTCACCACTGCGTCTGCCTTCCAAACCCAGCGTCAGAGATCTAAAACCAAGTACAGTTCAGGTCAATAAAACTCTAATACTGTCTTATTACATCTTCCAGTCGTCCCCAGATCTGAACCAGCACTCGTGCTCAGCACTTATAAATCAACCCCTCCCTCCCACCTAAAGATAGACTAGGGCTCTTTTTATAGCCGGCCCGAGCTGCAGAGTTGCATATTCTATTTCAGACGTCCCGCGCTCACATCATTGTTTGTTTTAGCAGACTAACCTTCCCCCGTGTATTTATAGGTGTCGAGGCCAGGAGAGAGAGCGACCACAGTAGCTCCATAAATAAGCCGCTCGGGCCTCCGTTGAGCCTCCTGACCAACAAAGGCCCAGTCATTTCACAGGCTATTACCTGGAGCTGCCTTGTCGGGAGGCCGGGCCCATGCGGGCCAACCTCCCTCACCTCAGAGAGAGAGAGAGAGCTGCCGCACGGGCTCGGCCTCCCTCAGAGGGCGACTCGACCCAGTGGGAGGACGGGCTGTGTTTGAATTAATAATACATATATATAAATATATATATATGTACATTATGGTCTGTTTTCTGCAAGTGGAGCCTGTGAGAATGAGTTATGACGCGTCTGTGGCAGATTTTTCACTGTCAAACTTTATTGTCTTTCATCCTCTTCCCATCTGCAACACAAGCTGCCGCTCTCATTCTCTCTCTGTGTGTTTGTCAGTCGCTCTTTCTCTGAACTTTTGGCCCCGGGTTCCTGTTGGAAGCTCACCCACATGCCCGCTGGAGCACCGCGCACACACCTGCACAGACACACAGAACCCAACCATGATGTCATGCGTCAACAGAAACTGTGTGTGTGTGTGTGTGTGTCACGGCTTATCTCTGCCTCCACAGACGCTGTGCAGAAGCCAGTCAGCAGAGGTCACAGCCAGCGCGCTCCACAGCCAGAACCTGCTGCACGGAGGAAACTGCACCCTACAATACAAACAGCCCCTTCAGCCACCGCAGCGCTTCAGCACCAACTGCTAATCCTGGCGCCTCCCTGCGAGCAACACAGCACAGCGACACCCACACAGCTTAAAGGAAATGGATGTCCTCGTCTGTGGCGCGGCTCTAATGTGGCTTTTCAGAGTGATTAAATATTCAAAAGCATTGTTTCACGGGGGCCATTCGACAGCGACATTTGTCCTAAATATTGCGGCGCTCATTTGCTGGGTGGCGACAGTGATGATTCCATAAAGCATGTGAATGGAGAGAGTTGTCATGTGGATGTGGCTGAACACTGAAGGCTCATGATCTTAAATCAGAGGGGAGCGCTGCACGACTGGCACAGTGGGGGGTTCCAGCGGAGCGACGACAACTGCTAATTTGTCTCACAATGGCCTTTTACGATTTCAAGGGCACCATAACTGTTAGGAGAGATGCTTTTTGTTTATTATTTCCGATTGCATCGTAGCGGCAGCACAGTGGTATCATGGTCATATGAAATCTGTATCTCTGCCTGTTCTGCTTCAGGAACGGCCGCAGTTCAAATATGCGACATTAGAATAACTCCAAACTCACAAGATTACTACACAAATGAAAAAGAATGGTGTCGCCGCAACACAAATAAACCAGGTGCAAAAAAAAGCAACAACAAAGAAGAAGAAGAAGAAGAAGGAGACGGAACAGAGAGTGGAGAGAGTCATTATTAGATTATCATCAGTCGTGGTTAGTCACCAGTTCCTACACACTGGACTCATATTGCACTGAGTCATCGGCATGGAGAGATTTTCTCTTTCTAAACCTGTATGAACTTTATTTGAAAAGCCCTGCTGTAGGTGCACCTGGACCACCATGAGAGGGAGGAGGTGACGGTGGATAGTTGGAGGTCGGGCAGTCGCTACTAATGTCAAAGAAAGACTTATATATATGTATATATATATATATATGTATATATGACTACTAACAAGCTCGGTGCTCGTTTTACGATCAGACCATGTTGACTGAAAGAATGAATTGCTTAAAAAGTGTGCAAAGTGTTTGGTTTATAGTGATGTGCGATGCAGGTACAACCAGAAAAAGACGCTGATTTCTTCAACTTATTGAATAATAATGAACATGTTTACATGTTTCCAGTCTGGTTCAGGAGGTCTGTATGTGTCATGTAAACTCAACTCATGTCTTTCTTCGAACACATGGTTTAAATGGTGCTGATGATTTGGTCACTGACAATGTTGTTGACACTTTCAGTAACTGCTTGCCAAGCGGTGATGTTGTGGTGTGGATTTTGGTGAGAGCTCTGATATGCTGCTCTCCACAAACTCCTGAGGGAAATACCTGGCGCTAAATGAACCGCTGTGTGCACTAGTGTTTGACGGCTGGCAGGTGAGAGAGTTTTTCAGCTCCACATTCAAACCAAAACAATGAGCTGAAAGACGCTAAAATGCTCTGACATTAGAAGATGCTACAGTCTCAGCATGGCTTAGTCTTATTCTGCTTTTAGATCAAATGTTTCTTTATACAAGCATTGGAAGAGATTGGGAATGTTTCTAGCTGAAATCCGTTTGACATGTGGCATTAAAACTCTCCACACGGCTGTAATTTCTTTGTGAACGCACAGACACTATAGTATGTTGGATGAGCCTTCAAACAGAGGAGACACACACACACACACGTGAAGCTACAGAAACCCTCCCCACACTTTTCTTTACGGAGCGAAACAACAATCATTAGACGATGTAATGGATTAGCCA
This sequence comes from Solea solea, assembly GCF_958295425.1. Lineage (NCBI taxonomy): Eukaryota > Metazoa > Chordata > Actinopteri > Pleuronectiformes > Soleidae > Solea > Solea solea. Next base: position 3,921,300 of record NC_081153.1, on the reverse strand, counting down.
CGGAGAGAGTGACGGCAGACACAGAAGAGAGGGGAGAGGGGAGACCAAGATCAAAATGATGGAGATTGGCAGATGGGTAAAATGGATTGGATAGACCACTCTACGGATGAAGAGACAGGACGGAGAGCTGATGCCTACCGCCGCGCCGAGAGATAATGGAAAGTGATTACAGAAGAAATCAACAGGGTCTCTCTCATTCCGGGAGCACTGCTCAAAAACTGTGGCGGTAATATGACTGGCAGGGTCCTCCGTCCTGGTTACAACAGACTGAACTTCGGTCTGCAGCGTCAACAAGTCCTGAATTCAGAAAGATAAAAAAAGCAATGCGAGGTGACAGAGGATGAAAATGTGAGGGAATTGTTTTTTTGTGCTTCCGTGCCGTCCTCGCCTCAAAAACTGCTCCTCTGTTTACGCCGTGCCTCCCTGGCTTAAGTTACTCTGAGGGAGTGGAGGAGCTGCAGGAGACAAACAGGATGTCTGTGGGAGGACAAAATGAGAACGAGTAAATCTGACGAGGAAGTTTATGCCTCTGTGCGTGTGTGTGTGTGTGTGTGTGTGTGTGTATTAATCCCAGGAAGGACTTCCTCTGAATCTGAGCTGCTTGGGAGTTCTGTGGGAGTTTCACATGTTGACACGGTGGAAAAGCAGAGGAAGAGAGAATAAAGAAAAGAAGGAGAGCGAGGTACGAGGAAGAGTGAGAGGGATCAAGGGCAAAGGAACTTATTGAATCCCACTTCTGAAACACACACGCACACACACACATGCATGCACGCACGCAGGCAGGGAGGAAAACCACCCACAGAGAGAGGCTGTGATAACAGCAGCCGTATTGGCGTCATTATGAGCCGATGATGAACGCAGGCCCACCTCAGTGACACACACAGCCTGAACCCACTCAAACGCTTTGGCTCAATCAAAGCTCCGCTAAACCACCGCCTGACCCGCACTGAGCAGTGTGCGCATGAAACCCCCGAATGTTTGTTTTAATCTGCTGGGTGTGCCAGCCGGGTGGAGGTCACGGCACGGGGAAATATGTAAAGTTAGATACAGAGTTATGTGAACTGTGTGCAGTGCTGCAATAAATGAACACAGTTTACTCTTCTGTTAAAGCTGCAGAGTGTAACGTTTATGATTTTTGACTCTTTTCGGTTTTCTTGAGACTTGAATGAGAGAACATTTGTTTTTTGAGCAGCAGAGAATTCTTCCGTGTGTTTTAAGTCACACTACAACCCGTTCGCAGCCTTACAGCGGAACGTCGCTGCCATCTGTCTCGTCATAAAACAAATCACTTCCTGTGTGCAGCGCAAGAATGTCCCCAAAACACCTGTGTAATGAGGAAGTGAAAGACTTAATCAGCACTGTGTCAACAACGCTGTTTAAATAATTCTGTTTTACACAGGAAACCAGCTCCCATAGTCATGGCGGCTTCTTGGGTCTTAATAAATGTCTTTTGCACATTAATTAGCTGGAGAAATTCACACCAATTATGAAACGAGGGCAAGTGCATCAAGGTGAAAGTGAATTTTCTCTGTTTTTTTTTACTTTGTCAGAAGCAACACACACACACACACTCACACACACACACTGCTGCTGCTGCTGCTGCAGTGTGTGTGTGTGTGTGTGTTGCTGCACGGAAGTTTTGCTTCATCGTTCAAGGTTGGACACAGAGATTTGTAGAGCTCAAAATCTGATGGGTAAACTACCATAAACTCATGGTCATCTAAGTACACAGGTACACAGTTGCCTAGTAACAACACGAGTACCCGAAACCGAAATGCCTTGAATAAAAACACAACAATTTTCATTTTGTTTAAGAACTGAACTGTTTGAGTAAATCAGAGCTAAAAATGCACTTTTTTAATTATCTAAGTATTTTCAGCAAATGCAAACTCATTTTCACCTAACAAAAGTTATTGTGAAGAATAGAAGAAGACTCTAAATCAAACACTTGACAGAAAATCAGTTATTGCCCGAGGACATGGAGACGTGAAAGGTGATGACATTTAACACAGATAGAAAGTCAAAGATGCTGAGTTGCATTATGGGAAACGTGGGATCCGGAGTTGACCCATGCGAGAGTGTGAAAGTTAGGATATCTGGGCTTCTGCTGCTTCCATTAGATTCATTCTCTTTCAAGTCTCATTGCATTTGGAGAGCGGACCACTAAATCACCAGCGTCCTGTGCAAGCGCTGTGTAATATATATATGTTCCAAACTCCCTGGTGTATCCCGCCTCCCAGTTTCCTCATGGCCATGTGTCAGGCAGAGCTCTGGATGCCACACACGGACCCACTCTGTCCTATGTGTGCTTACTCATCATCACGCTGCCACATCAGAGACCACTCACGCACAATACACTTGTCTGCCGGCCAAATGTGGAGAAACCACAGCAAGGAGACCAAAGAGCCCCCCCCCCCGATCCCCCGAACCCCCCCCGTCTTTCTCACTCAACTTCCTGAGTCATAAACTATCACGTTGCCGCCATCACGAGCTCAAGTTCAGAAACAAAACCCCCTCAGTCATAAATCCGGCTTGAATGACGAGCGTCTCCACTCTGACTGCTTGTGTCGAGGCAAAGACAATAATGGAGAAAAACACTCATTTAACACTTATCTTTGGCACGCGAGAACGCCAGCCCACGCTGGAGAGAGAGCACTGGGAACACATGTAGGAGCCGCGTCGGTCGCGAGGTGTCAACAACCATGACAAGGTTCATCAGCAGCCAGCACTTTGTCTCCGAAAACATCTCAGAGCAACATTTTACAAAACCAATTATCTCTTTTGAATAAAGGGGTGTTTGCCAATCAAGAGTGGGCCCCACTTAAACGGGGTCAAATACAATTCGCCATCACGCCACTTTCGAAACAACATATCAAATTGTTGTCACTTCCATTTACGACACTAATGTGTACCTAGTAAATTGCACGAGCGCCGTTGACTGCTGACAACGGCTAATTGTAAATGTCAGAGTTATTCATGCGCGTCTCGCCGCGGCGCACGTTTCACAAATCACCTATGGTTCTTTTCAAAACGTGGGACGGAGAACGTCTCGTGTGGAAAAAAGATGCTCTTGGTAAGGAAAGTGGGGAAAATTAAGCAGCTGGAGACGATTAGGAGGAAGTTGTGAAGCTATAACATGCTTCAATTCAAATGGATCACACATTTTAACCAAGCAGTTGTGTTTTCCTCCATTTATTTGAAGCAAATATTGGGAGTTAGTTCACCAAGAGTCACATTCAATTACTTTCCCCAGCTTATATTGTAGTAATTCCTCTGTGGTTTCCTCATCAGTCCACTCACACTTCCTTTCATTCACCTTTTCTACCATTTATCCAGTACAGTACAATCCTGATAATGGATCGATGACTAAGTAACGTGTTCAGTAGTTGGCTGTAGGAGACTATGGAAGAAGACAGTGAACCTTCACCGACATTAATGGTCCCAGCTCCCGCCACTACATATAGTATCTACTCAATGTGGGCGGAGTCATCACCGCACGGCTGCATGAAACCGCGGTGACTCTGTTGACACGCGACACAAACACACAAACGAGTGACTAGTAAATCAGTTGTTTTCAGTGTAACTGAATCGTGAGTACAATACACCGGACTCTCTGTTAAATATTGAGATTTTGGACACGTTCCTGGTAATTGTTGGAGATTAACCACGTTTTTAGGATCATTAAGTCTTTTTAACTGATCTACAGTTGGACATTGTTCGGCTTGATTCTTGTGTCCGATGTCTCTTCCTGTGACGACACCAATCAGTGGCCGGCAGTCTGACGACGTCAAGTACATATATATATATATATATATATATATATATATATATATATGGAACCTCGTCTGAGCAGGTACTAAAAACCAGGTACCAGGTACTATGCTCGTGGAAAAGCAAAATAACACATTTTAGTTGTTGTTTCCATTCCACTTATGTGCGTCACTTATCAATGATATGTGAAAAATGTGCATAAAAACAGGATTAAAATGCAAGTATTGTCGTCACTCAGCAGAATCTCGTCGCTTCTCTGCAGGCGAAACTCAAATTGAGGAAACAAAGCACAGATTTTTTGATTGATATTCTCTATTATATCTATCTGTGGTCATCCAATGTCTTTGTCCTGACCAGAAGTGAGTGTGTGTGTGTGTGTGTGCATGCATGTGTATGTGTGTGTGTGTGTGTGTGTGTGTGTCCACATGTGACAATTATTTCTTTTCTCCCATGGCCATGATTACAGGCTGTCAGCCATGCTTTTACTAGAGCTGATGGGCAATTTCACTCCTTAGCGTGGTTCAGAGTTGACGGATAGATTGGCACACACGGGCGCGCTCACACATGCAGACAAACATGCTTGAAACATAGGAATAAAAATGCTATGTCCTTGTGTGCTCACACACACACACTCACACACATATTTTCACATATACACGGGTTGACAAACAAATCAAGTGCCATGTCTATTAGAGTGGACTAATCAACCAGGCCTGCATGTTCTGTCACAACTCACACAAGAACATTATGGATAATTTGTGTCTATAGCATTGCATGCAATTATTCCTGCATACTTTCCTGTGTGCACGGCATTTAATGAGGGGAAGCTAATTAAATATGGAAATAAACGAGATACAAAGGAAATAAGGAAAAGCACAGTCCTGATGCATTTGAAGGAGCCGCTAAAAGCCTTTTATTACATTAGGGACTAAGAGGGAAACATGCCTTCCCCTAAGGAGACTATTAACAAACACAGTGATTAGACTAAGCCAAAACACCACAATCTATTAGATATGTAACTCTTAATACAGTGCATTAACATCACTCTAAGCATTTCCAACATGAAATATTAAAAACTAAACTGCTGCCACGCTGTTATGTTTCCCATTCAGTGTAATTTCATTTAAGTTTTTTTTTTTGGATAATGAATCTTGTCGGCAGTGGGAAAAAAAACAACATGAATCAAAGTAATGACACGTTTTTTTTGTTTTTTTCTTGTTTGCAAACAGGAAAAATGGTGGTGGTGATTATTTATTTTATTTTATTTGATATTTTTTTGCAAATACACATACACAAAGGCAGAATGGAGTCACGTCCAGAAGTCGACTCTGTGTGAATGTCTGTTTTCCACACACACACCATATCCTTCATCACGTGAAATCATGGGAAGCTCAAACCCGACTAATCAAAGAGGCCTTTCACTGAGACGCCCTCACATCACGCTGTACGCGCCATGTACCCCAATAAGGAAGCATTCTTGTGTGTGTGTGTGTGTGTGTGTGTGATACAAAAGGTCAGCCATAGTTTACAGACGAGCTGACTCCATCCCCCCCCAAAAAAAAAAATCACACAGGCCATGGGACACAGGCCAGCCCAGGGGGTGCATAAGCTTGGCTTGAAGCAAAAGAGGATCATGGGAGGGTGGAGGGCTAAAGTTCATCTAAAATTGCCTCACCACTGGGGACGTACCAGACAGGCCGCCCTGAGGACTCCCACTATTGACCCAAGAGCACAGGTCAGAACAACCCAAGCAGAACGCCTTCATCTCTCAGGTCGTCACCTTTGATTCATTCCAAAGTCACGGAATCTTGTTCTTTTTCTGTGAAAACAAACTATCATCTGTTTAAACTCTGCCCCCCCCCCCCCCCCTTACCCCGCCCCGCCTTTTCCTGATGTCATTGTGATGTAATTTGTCTTGAGAAAAAAAGAGAGAAAAGCAGCAGCAGAGGAGAGGAATGAGGAGGTGGAGGAGGCTGGAGCGTTTTACTGTGTCAGTGTCGGCCTCTCCCATAACACTTACCTCATCCTTCTTTCCATTCCTCTCTCGCTCACTCTCTCTCTACCATACCCCTCATCTCTATTCCTGTCTAGTTTCAGTTCTGAACGGACTGAAAGCAATACATTTCAAGACTTTAATGCGATTAATGGATTAACTACAGCAGGAACCACACACTTTATATTAAAAGTGGATGTATTTTTCAAATTTGCTGGTTAAGGCCAACCTGGAAGTATGAAAACAGCCACCCGGGGGCGACTCTGCTCAGTTTGAATGGAAGTTTATGGGAAAATGACCCATATTTGCTCACTTGATGTATGAGGTCACAGTCTCAATCACTAGATTCAGGTCTTCTCTAATAGAACACATCTATTGTGTGAATTGTGCTCCCAGTCAGAGGAAAATTGATGATAAATGAAGGCACATACTGAGTGGACACCAGCGGGACAGACAGCTGTTACTGTGCGACTGTGTCTGTGAACTTCTTTCGGCTAAAAACCCTTAACGCGCCAAATCACAAATCTCAAGGCTTCAAAATGGGAGTTAAAAGTTTTATGAGCGATAACGTCACTGGCTGCCAATTGGCAGGGACAAAAAATATCCATTAAAGTTTCACATCGAGCTCAATTTTAATGAAGACATGTTTGGTTACAGCTGCCCTTTGTCCTCTATAGGAGCAGAATCTCTCTCTCGAATTAGAAAACACACACACAAAACAGACAAAACTATTATCATATATAATATCATTTAAATGTCTCTGCTTCCGTCTATTCTGACATGAAAGTTTCATCTAAAACATTTAAAGCAGGGTTTATAAATGTCCACGTGGTCTCAGTGAGAAGTGAACAGGTCAGGGAAAAGGATAAGAGACTCATATGGAGTATTTTGAGCTGTACTCTTCTGGTGTCGCCTGCCTTTAGGCAACAAGAGTCCACCAACAAACAAAAACACTCACTTATGTTGGATTTCCCATTGCTGACTCAGTCCTAGACGACAATTTAAGCGCACAATAAGGAGCAGATAATGTGTGAGTTCAGGTGAGTTTCTGTTGTAATGTTTTCCCACGTGACACCAGCAGCAGTGATAATGCCCAGATAAGTTTGGCTGTAGCTGCACATCTCTGACGAGCTTCATTATCACACTCAAAGGAAAATGTCAACTACAAACAGCAGCAGCAAAAAAAAAAAAAAGAGCATCATTAGTCTCTTTCTCTTACTGCGGTAAAAACAACACAATCATTAATGTGTTTCTCTTTTCTCTTTATACTGTGCTCCTGTAAAAGGTGTGTTGAGCATCTCTTCCATCTTTGCTCACAAACACACACACACGCCGACTGATTAAAGCCACACTACGTGCATTTGCATAGATGGCAAACGCAAGTGATATGAAAGGAAAAGTTATTGCTGCTATAGCTTTCACGCTGACAAAACACAGAGCGCTATATATGCTAATTAGCCATTTAATATGAATGTCTAATTAATGGTGTGCAAATGAGGAGCTGCCATTATTGGGCGCCCGTTTCGATACGGGGACGGACGCGGCGTCGAAGATCCCCGGGAATGCTGACACTCCGACGCTGCCGCTCGACACACACAGGAAATCAATTTGGTTAATTGACAAATATGCAAACATGTAAATTGAAGTCATGCATTGGCCCGGCTGTGGCAACTAACCATTGTCCCTGGAGCGTGAATGCAAATGCAGGAGCGGGAACACACACACACACACACACACACACACACTGCTCTTATCTCATCAGCCCTTTAATGTCATTGGTATTCAGTGGCCTGTCCTCTGACACAATGCGTGCCACTAATTACCAATTCCCTTGATAAGAGCATTACCCATAGAATACATGATGGAAAATGACGGGTCTGCGAGCTATTGAACATTCTGACTATACACCATTTTGAAAATTGGCTTTCAATCAACATAGCGAGCGCCGCGCATTTGCGCCACAGTTAGGGAACCTGCAGTGTCTTCTCACAATGGCCCTCTAACACAGCTGCCGCCCCGCCTACACCGATATACACCAATACCTGACAGTTAAAACATTTTCATTCTCCCGGCTGCGCTCTGAACTGTATCACCTTGCAAAAGACCATTAAGCTTTTCATCAATGAGTCCAAAACAAGGCAAAGTCTCTCCTCCGCTCACTGTGACTAAGATGAAGATGAAACGCTGGAAGAGTCGACATCACACAAAAGACTTGTTTTCTTTTCCTTCTTCCTCCTTTTTTTTTTTTTTTTTTAGTGAAAGTTAATTGAATTTGTATGTTAATGAGGGCTGTGCATAGCTAACGAGCTCAGTGTGCGACCCATTAACACATTGAGTGATTGTTATGCCCGGGGCAAGAATCACCTATAGGAGCTGAAAACATGGAGACAAAGGGGCAATCTGAATACATTATACATTCATTTACATGTTCAACTACATAGCATACATCACACTGATATTTGTACCTCCACACAGTCACCAAGACTGTACTGAAAAACAACCTCTGTGGACCAAACAGAGCGGGACCTGGTCATTGAGAAATGTGGGCAGTATTTTTGCTTCCTACTCATTGAGCGTTTTAGCTCAATGATGAGAAGTTCTCACCTTGTTGGCGATGAGGACTCGGTGTGATTCACCTCCCCTTCCATCACCATGACAATGTGTGAAGTGCAGCGAGATCTCTCCACTAACATTACGATGAAAGCAACACGTCTTTAAATAGCTGTTCCCTGAGAGGATGAGGAAAAATCCAATCAGTCTCCTGCCTTTCCACAATCACAGTGTTCATTGTGAAGAAGACGAAGAAGACAAATACAAGCATTCCGTAAATGTCCCTACTGTAGGACTAATTAAGGACCATCTCAGCTTATCTATTATCTTCTTTTCAGTAGAACTGGTTAAAACAGCCCCAGATGTTGACACATTTGATTTCTAAGAAGAAGAAGAGCACCACGCTTAAAAAAGGGTGAAATATCTCAATGACTGTGGATTGCAGTTCATAAAATGACACGAGTGGTCTCCAGAGAATGGAGGGGTTCCGACACCAAATACCATCACAACTAATGACATCCATTCATTTTCCAACTGCTTTATCTTCTTGAGGGTCGCGGGGTGGAGAGCTGGAGCCAATCCCGGCTGACATCGGGTGACAGGCAGGGTCAAGACCCCGGACAGGTCACCGGTCCATCACAAGGGCGACATGTAGAGACGGACAAGTCAAATTAGAGTGTCCAATTAACCTAATCCCTAATCTGCACGTCGATGAGGAAGCTGGAAGAAGCCGGAGAGAATTGTCATGCAGTGACCGTCTTACACATCAAAGTCAGGTGGTATTTATATTTCACGACAATGTGCAAATGCTAATGTGCTAAAAACCATAACGCATACCATAACGCCCAACTAACACCACATCTTACCAATGTCACCATCTGCCATATTGACAGAAAAAACACTGATATCTCAAAAACAGTGAGATTTACTGTATTTAAATTGAAAAAAATGTCTCGCTACATGCAGAAAGACTCTCTATTCACTGCCCTTTTTACTCTCCTGTGTGACGACTTGATTGGGTTTTGACTCCTGCTATTGGACTGTTATGTAAGGCCAACACAGTATTGGATTGCAAAGTGAATATGAGCCTTTTCATGGATGCTACACAGCAGATAATCAGGCCTCATCTCTGAATAAGTCTAGACATCTTTGCTCTCTTGGGGACTTATTCATATAGTGGAGACATAGACGAGCTAATCACCACGGGCTTTTCATATTGCTCACACATAAAGTACATCAAAAGAAATGGAGTACATGGAAAAGTATCATTCACTCCTCTCCCTCACACACACACACACACACACACTCTATCGCTGCCTCAGCTGTTATATAAATTTCACTGTGCATCCACCGGCTCTGCCCACCTCTCTTACAGCTCCGGCTTAATGGCCGAGTGTGTATGTATTGACACAAACCCTCAAAGCCACACAGCAGTGTGAGGTCAGCGCAGTCCAGCTGGGGGTCAGCTTAATGATAAGGTTAATGAGGGTGGTCTGGACTCAGGCATGCCTCCGGAGGAGAGGAGAGACTAGCAAACAAGATAGGTACAAAGGAATATATAGCTAAGATATAGCCCACTATTCCCCACTGGTCAAATAATACTGGGCTTAAACAGGTGTGTAATCAGCATTCGGTGAAATTACTCTGCAGTGTACTGTATATCTTTAACTCCATTCGGCATTAGACCTCAGACAACACCATCATTTCCTCTTTTTCTGCTTTATTTTTTTACAGCCATGAAAACTTTAGTGTCCTTTCCGGTGCAACACTAAAGACCCTGGTTCACTTCAGAACTGAACGTCCAGCCCATCGGTAGGTGGAGTATAGTATAGTATACATACAAATATCGATGTAATCATTCAAAAATATTGTGCTTTATTGTTTGAAAATACACTGTTTGTGGGCGGGCCTGAGGAGGCTACCTGCTGATTGGCTGGAGTTTTGGAGTGACAGCTCAACGGACCGTCTGGAACAAACGTTAGATATTTACAATTATTTTGTCAGGTGTTGACGGGAAAGACTTGGGGAACGAGTTCCAGACGGACAGCGACTCCAAGCCTGTGACGACTTCATGTCCATTGCTGACAGCTGTCACTCCAAAACTCCAGCCAATCAGGAGGCAGCTTCCTTTTGAATGTCCGATTATTCTTTGAGGGCTGAGTTGTATATACACATGTTGGCTAGTGGACTCCCTCGTATAACCTCATGTAAGTTTCCACGGTTTCTTGTGACCAAAGCAAAAAGTGCGCCATCAACTGTACCGGTAAGCGAGAGCATATGGAGTCGGTGTGTATGATTCACGCTCGAGCTCGTCCACGCAGGGACCACCGTGGACCACCGTGGACCACCGCGGAAATGAGCGGATGACTAAACTGAAGTCATGCGGCCGCTTTACAAAAGTCTGCAGACACACAGATGTGCAAAGTATGTTTGGTCAAAGCTTGACTTTTACAAACGGGGGCGACGCAGGCCAGCAGAGAAAGAGGAAAAAGGAAGGAGCAGAGGATGGAGAAGGAGAAACACAGGAAGGAAATAAGAGAAAATCAGATGGGGAGGGAGACAAAGAAGGCAAGAGAAATAAACAGGAAAAAGAAAAGACAGGAAGAAACGCAAGAAAGGTAAAAAACAGAAGCTGGATGAGGAAGACAAAGTGGAAAAGAAATGAAATGGGAATAAGGAGGACAATGAAGGAAGAAAGGAGAGGAAAAGACAGAAACATGCTCGAGTCAACAAACTCCTGCACTTCATTTTACTGGATGGACAATGGAAGGAACTTAATGAGCATGTGCCACTTAATCATCAGCACAGCTGCTGGTAAAGAAGGCGCTCATGTTTCCAGCACGTCGCTGGCAGTCACACACTCCAGCTGACTGACACGCACACGAGTGCACACGCACACAAGAGCACACGCACACGCACACGCAGCTGCCCGAGCTGTGCACATGCACACAGAACACATGCCCCTGCCCAGATAACACTGTAGGCGTAAATCCTCCGCTGACAGACATGATGTAGGTGTCCGGGCAGAGATTAGCCTATTTCCTTCTTGAGTCTGGGAAAAAAATACTGAATCAGCTTTAAAATACTGCTGATGCTCATCTCTAATAGTCTAATCTGTGTGTGTGTGTGTGTGTGTGTGTACCTACTTTTAAGATTAAACCCCAGGTGTCAGGAGTTATGGACGTGTGCTGTGCCTCAGCTTTTTAGTGAACAAAGCTTATGCTATGGATTAGACCAATGGGAGGCTGTGTGCTTTAACTCAGGTATTAAGCTGACGCTCTTATCTGCTGTGAATTAAATACTGGGCAAATAAGCAAAACCAACCAACCTTTGTGTTCCGTGCAAAGATGAGACTACAGTTGACTAATAGTATTGTGAGCAGAGGATGAAGTCACACTTCCTCTCTGCGTGTTGTGATCTGTGTTTCCTTGTTTTCTGGTACTTCGACGCAGGCATGTGTGCATGTGTGTTAGATCTGTGATTCCGTGTGCTCTTCTGCTGCTGCTGCTGCTGCTGCTGCTGCTGCTGCTGCTGGAGCACATCTGCTTCAAGGTTCAGACGACGTGTTGTTTGTTCAGAGATTGTTTTTTAGCTGCCTGGGTTGAGTGGTTATTGGAGTTACTGTTGTCTTACATAGTTTTTATCCAAGTCTGGTCATTCTCCTTTGACCTCCTGAGAGCTGCTTCTGCTGCTGCTTCTGCTGCTGCTGCTGCTGCTGCTGCTGCTTCTCTGTAAACACTGTGTGTGAAAATCCCAGTAGATCAGCACTTTGTGAAGTACAGGCATAAACATCTCAGCAACATCCAAAGTCACTGAAATCAACCTCCACGTTACATGAATCATCAGGTCAGCTTGACCACATCTATATTTACTTCACATAACTTGTACTTCATAGAGTGAGTGTAGCGTATATCCGATCTGCGTAAGAGTTAATTAAAGGTGTTCAGGTCACTCTAATAAATGGCTGACAAACTCGGTGACGGTGGCTTTCCTTCCTCGTCTGAAAGCAACATGACTCAGACTCGAACTTCCTCTCTGACTGAACTCTGAATAACACGCGTGTACAGCGTCTCAATGCTTTCTCCCAGTTCTGCTGTGTTGGGTGTTTTCCCTTTTGCGCACGCATGAACATCGATAACATCAACATATTTCCCGAATAGTAAATTTGAAATAATCTTTTATTATCTTATTGTAAACACACTTTGTCCCTCAGATAGAAACAACGACTCCCTTATCTGGACGTTACCGCCAGTGAGGTCAATCATTTCCCAGCAGTTTGAAATGGGAAAGCACCCGTACAGATAAAGAAAACTATGACAATGTCCCTGACAGTGAATCATCCAGTCATTCCTGCAGTATCACTTCTTTGTTTTTGTCCATATATTATATCTGAAACTTGGACTGTGGTACATTTCAACACAGCAATCCAGCTTTTCCCCCCTCTTAATACTAATTGGGTCTATAATTGGCCTTTAAGGGCCCTCGACAATCACAGGTCAAATCAGGGTGACATATTTGTTGTTGATTGGCCCAGAGGGGGGACTGCATTACATATGGATGGTGACATGTTTGCCACCATCATACACCGTATATTATGACTCGTATACCTCGAGGAATTATGAAGCTTATTTGCATGTTGGAATCACGCTCTCATAGTTTAGCATGAGAGAAGTCAAAATCTCAACATACTCTGAACCGTCCGTCCACACTGCCCCAGTTCTGGTGTCTAACATTTAGCAAAGTATGAAAGATTAAAGATGACATATTCATCATGTGACACAATGGCATCATGTGACACAATGGCATCATGTGACACAATGGCATCATCCTTGGTGACAACGCTTCAATTTTGATAGTGATTTTAAAGAAAAGTTTAAAACTTTAAAACTTTAAAGTTAAATCATAACGTGGAAACAGTATGCAATAGGGAGGTCATGTAAGTGTAATACCGTCTTACGTACTTGGGGAGTATGTGAGTACGTACTCACCAGGTATGGGAGTACATAAGACATTCTAAATAACTAATTTCTTACCTCAATTCATCTTAAAATTGCATTCTGGGACACAAAAAGTTTTATTTCAACTGTTTAATTACAGTTTTGAGTTTTCTCTGCCAACAGGTTCAGGCAAAATGCATTCTGGGATTGCTGTTTTTGTACACGAGTACAGTACAGGGAAGTAGGCACATCATGTGTAACACAGGAAGTTGTTCTCTGTGTACACCTGTGGTACTTCCTGTGTAATAACCATGAATCTACCTGGTTAATTCTGTTAAATTTTTACTGTACTATTATAAAGTAATAAAGAAGCTAGTACCTGAGTACTGCCTTCACACTACTTCCCTACAATACTTAATGTCTCAGAAAAATCTTTAACATTTATGATGCGAGACAAAATCTCCTCCAGCACATGGCAAATATTCTCCGTGGGGTTAAATTAAGGGTCTGGACTCTGTGATGGCTAAGTGTCCTGTTCCCTGAATCATTCTTTCACAATTTGAGCCCGATGAATCCTAACCATGTCATCACAGTGTCAGCTGACGTCATCTGCTGAAACTAGAGCCAAACTGCTGGAGCAACCTCAGATGCTCACACTGCCCCCACAGCATTGTACGGCAGGTACAAAATCAAATATTAGAGAATGTGATTTTTTGTTTTTCAACATAGATCCTAGAACCAGTGTCAAAGCTTCAAGCCTCTGAAAGAACATGATGTGTGACTGACACTGACAGCTGCTGTTATGTCAACCGCCTGAGTGACAACTGACTAGTAAACCTTATATTGTTTGGCCCACAAACACCGACACAGAGTATTTCTCCCACTGTCTGTCCCTTTACAACATTCAGCGTTACGAGCAGCCATTAAGCTGTTAAATTCTTCTCTCTTTTTTTTGTCTCACTTGGACGGTGGCAGCTCGTAAGACGGCCTGCCAACATGAGCTCTATTTGCCCAAATCACAGAAAAGTGTTGTTTTAACACCTGTTGAAATGTTGTCAGTTTTAGTGTTTGTTTGACACACTGTAGAAAGTGGTGGTGTGTGGGGTTAATGCCCCTCACGCACATGTGAAACGTTTCTGGAAAGAACAGCATGAATTCTGACTTTCTCTTTAATCTCAGATTTCTGACTTTCTCTAATCACAGAATCCTGACTTTTACTTTATTCTCAGAAGTCTGACTTTCTTTAATCTCAGAATCCTGACTTTTTCTAAGAATTCTGACCTTTTCTCAGAATTCTGACTTTATTTAATCTCAGAATTCTGACTTTTACTTTAATCTCAGAATTCTGATTTTTTCTTTATTCTCAGAAATCTGACTTTCTTTAATCTCAGAATTCTGACTTTTTCTATGAATTCTGACTTTCTTTACTCTCATAATACACATTTTCTTTAATCTCAGAATTCTGACTTTTTCTTTATTCTCAGAAATCTGATTTTCTTTAATCTCAGAATCCTGACTTTTTCTTTATTCTCAGAAATCTGACTTTCTTTAATCTCAAAATCCTGACTTTTTCTATGAATTCTGACTTTTTCTCAGAATTCTGACTTTATTTACTCTCATAATACTAATTTTCTTTAATCTCAGAATTCTGACTTTCATTAATCTCAGAAATCTGACTTTCTTTAATCTCAGAATCCTGACTTTTTCTATGAATTCTGACTTTTTCTCAAAATTCTGACTTTCTTTACACTCATAATACTAATTTTCTTTAATCTCAGAATTCTGACTTTCATTAATCTCAGAATTCTGACTTTTACTTTAAACTCAGAATTCTGACTTTCTCTTTAATATCAGAATTCTGATTTACTTTATTCTCAGAATTCTGACTTTCTTTAATCTCAGAATTCTGATTTTTTTCTTTAATCTCAGAATTCTGACTTTTTCTTTATTCTCAGAATTCTGACTTTCTTTAATATCAGAATTCTGACTTTTTCTATGAATTCCGACTTTTTCTCAGAATTCTGACTTTCTTTACTCTCATAATACTAATTTTCTTTAATCTCAGAATTCTGACTTTCTTTAATCTCAGAATTCTGACTTTCATTAATCTCAGAATTCTGACTTTTACTTTAATTTCAGAATTCTGACTTTCTCTTTAATATCAGAATTCTGATTTACTTTATTCTCAGAATTCTGACTTTCTTTAATCTCAGAATTCAGATTTTTTTCTTTAATCTCAGAATTCTGACTTTTTCTTTAATCTCAGAATTCTGACTTTCTTTAATCTCAGAATTCTGATTTTTTCTTTAATTTCAGAATTCTGACTTTCTTTAATCTCAGAATTCTAACTTTCTGACTTTTTTTCCCCAGAATTCTGGCTTTTCTTTAATCCCATAATTTAGATTTTTTTCTTTAATCTCAGAATTCTGACTTTTTCTTTAATCTCAGAATTCTGACTTTCTTTAATTTCAGAATTCTGACTTTAATCTCAGAATTCTGGCTTTTCTTTAATCTCAGAATTCTGACTTCTTTTAATCTCAGAATTCTGACTTCTTTTACATGTGGCCCTAATAGTCTTCCGTACAATGCAAGTATAAGAAGTCAAACACATTCATTCTTCCCACCATGTGTTACTTATATTTCATACACGCTAATTTGCCAAGAAAATAGAAGAAATTGCGTCGTTTTGTTTTGACATAATTGTGATAATTGTTCAGCACTAATCTACAATATGGTTAATGTCCACCCACACAGACATTGCACTGTTCAATTTACATGACTGACACTGTCACTCTGCTCCACACACTCACATCACCTTGACAACAATCATGCAGAGTTTTTCTCTTTCCTTTGGTAATTACATTTCTGTCCAGATAAGTGTAAAATCGACATGAATGATGTACGGGTATCTCGTTTAAAATTAACCACAAGTCCAATTCACGAAGTTGATTAAACTTTAATTCAACTTTTACAAGTTTTCATTTCCCTTCAAGATGTTTTTACTTTGTAATCTGCTGTAGTTTTTAAATATACACCAGCTGGAAAGAGCTTGTCAGGAAAGGGAAGTGAACAAGGACCAGAGGACTCTCACTAAGCACTTGTGAATGTGTGCCGCTCACTGGCCATAAAATGATCCATTGTGTGCATGCACTCCATGCCCAAGTGGCTCCAGTTATATGAATTTACTTAAATAAAACTTTGATCAGACCATTTGCAATGTTGCCGAGTGTGTACAAGCCTGACTGACGAGCTTTAATGTGCAGTCACTCTGAATTACACACACCAGTGGTTTGCTGGCTCCACAGCTGCAGTCCAAGTGTAGTGAGGGGAGATAATTGAGTGTGAGTACACACACCAATATACGGTGACACTTCATATGAGCAAACATAAAGCCTGATCAAACACGTGAATACGGCGATACAGAACGCAGAATCTGCCATCGTCTGCGCGTGTGCGTTAAAGCTCTGTGTACCGTGACGTTTTGTGCTTTGTAAGTGTTAATGGGTCTGACTGATCAAATATCCTCTGATGGCTGCAAGGGAGATGAGGGTGACGTGAAGTCAATTGACCCTCATAGATTGTTGCCTATACAGGCAGGAATTACATACAAATGTGTTGTTTTTTTTTTTTTATACTAAACCAAGAGCAGACCTAGAATCAGGATTTTAAACATACACTTTCTGCAACTGAGGTCTGCTCGGGTCAGAGTGACGTACGTCTCTTATCCGACACACTTCTACTGCGATTGACTGCACATGCTCCATGTAGCACTGTAACACTTTCCAGTCCACTTAATGGTACTTGCACTTGTTTTGATCAACAACTAACATGTAACTGTGGAAACTTGTTATTATATGAGGAATTACACTATATGAGGAAGTCCACTGGCACATATATGTAAAACAGAATCCAGACTTGTTTCTTTAATCTCAAAATCCTGACTTTCTTTAATCTCAGAATTCTGACTTTCTTTAATTTCAGAATCCTGACTTTTTCTTTCATCTCAGAATCTTGACTTTCTTTAATCTCAGAATCCTGACTTTTTCTTTAATCTCAGAATCCTGACTTTTTCTTCAATTTCAGAATCCTGATTTATTTTTAATCTCAGAATTCAGATTTTTTCTCTAATCTCAAAATCCTAACCTTCTTTAATCTTGAATTCTGACTTTCTTTAATCTGTGAATTCTGACTTTCTTTATTTCAGAATCCTGACTTTTTCTTTAATCTCAGAATCCAGACTTTTTTCTTTAATCTCAAAATCCTGATTTTCTTTAATCTCAGAATTCTGACTCTCTTTAATCTCAGAATTCTGACTTTCTCTAATCTCAGAATCCTGACTTTCTTTAATCTCAGAATCCTGACTTTTTCTTTAATCTCAAAATCCTAACCTTCTTTAATCTTGAATTCTGACTTTCTCTAATCTCAGAATGCTGACTTTCTTTAATCTCAGAATCCTGACTTTTTCTTTAATCTCAAAATCCTAACTTTCTTTAATCTCAGAATTCTGACTTTTTCTTTAATTTCAGAAGCCTGATTTTTTTTTATCTCAGAATGCTGAGAAAAAAAGTCAGAAGTAAGAATGCTGACTTTTTCTCTCAGAATTCTGACTTTAATCTCAGAATTCCTGCTGTTTATTTATTTATGTGGCCCTAATACTCTTCCGTACAATTGCAAGTATAAGAAGTTAAACACATTAATTCTTCCCACCATGTGCTCATCTGCTAAGCAAATAGAAGAAAGTGCATAGTTTTGTTTTGACATAATTGTGATAATTGTTCAGCCCTGATCTACAATACGGTTAATGTCCACCCATACTGATGTTACACTGTTCAATTTACATGACTGACAACACAAACCAGTCTGCTCCACACACACACACACAGTACACTTCTCTGTCCTCCTGCAAAATGGAATAGGAAGCTGACAAATCCGAATATCAGCGGTTCAAAGTGAAGGTGAGCGGTGTCCCGCTACACTGACACTTCCATGTTTTGTCACGTTAGCACACATTCAAGGCAAAGGTTACACTATGTACAGTCACAGCAGAGCTCAAAGACGCTGCTTACTGGTCGGCTGTGGAACTGCAGGCTTCACAGATATTGCATCATTTATTTTTAATGGTGATGTCATTCAGATCAGAGGACTCACCTATTGCTCTTGAAAATTGATTTCACATTTGGAAACTGTGCGTGTGATCTTTGAATTTTACACCATTTGGGTTTGAAATGTGTGACCTTTTGATCACGAGGCTGTGGCAAGAATCCCAGCAAGAAAAGAAGGACAAAAGGGAGAATTTGTACATCCTTCCTGGTTTGGAACAGCGTGTTTTTGTCCACTTGTGTCAGTGACAGGATGTGACAACATAAACCTGCTGTGTGAAACCGATCCTGCTGCCGAGCAGTAGGAACTAGATGAGTGAGACGGATAAATATTTATGGCTTCGTGACTTGGCCTGTCCTGGTCGGCGGCCACGAGCGTGGGTGTGAGAGAGTAATCTGTGAGGAAATGGAAGTTACCAGTCACAAAAAATAAGATTTATAAGGAGAACAATCTGGATCATTTACATCCTCTGGGATTATTTCCCACTCTGTCCTCTCCCTGATATCAACATTAGCAGTTCACTCGTCTGAGAGCAGGTAATTCAGTCTGACCCGGGCGGCCAGAGGACTTGGAGTGGCTTCAAAAACCTTGAGAGGGACAAAGACAGAAATACAACAACACAGCAGAACAAGCTAAACACGGGGAGGGAGATAGATGAGGAGAGAAGGAGAGAGGGAAGGAGGTGATGAATGGTGTTGTTTTTCTTTGTAAGGAGGATAACGGTATCCTCCTCTGGGAGCAGCGGAGCCGGAGAGCGCTGGTGAGCACCAGTCATGTGTCTCGGAGACAGCCAATGGAAATGTGCGGATTTGGTTCATATGTGAGTTTACTGGGTCAGAGTCAGAGCAGCGGAGGAGGCAACAGCCAATTGGAATGTGAAGCAGCGTCTGGAGGATTAGCCAATGAGGTTGGAGTCTGGTGTCTGGTACCGGTTGATGTCTGACAGTTAGACAGACTGTATCTAATTACCACAGCCTAGGCTCAGCATGGGTCTGTGCGTGTGTGTGTGTGTGTGTGTGTGTGTGTGTAGCTGGGGAGAGCAGGGAGTAAAAATTAGAATTAGAAAAGAGGAAGGTGGTTTGGAGGTTTTGGCAAAAGTTGAAAACAAGGCATCAGATCTGGAGAGCTGCCATGTGAAACAGTGCCAAAAGACAGTGTAAATGTAAATATATACAAGCCCTGGATCCAGATTTAACTTGATTAAATTAGCCATATGAGGCAGGGATACACACATACCATTGCTCTACATGCCTATTATTGAATGAACTCATTTCTGGTTTTGGTGTGGAAATGAACCTGTGTGTGTGTGTGTGTGTGTGTGATAAAATGTGTATTTCAGTGCATTTGTCCATTTCCTGTGTGGGTGAAAAGGCCACGAGAAGAGGTTTCAGTTTCCTAAAATGTAATGTTCTGTTATTGTCTCTCACCAGTTACAGACAGACAGACATGTTATTAATGACGAGATACTGAGATACTGACACACACACACACACACACACACACAGTTGATATACATATGTCCATACATACACATGTGCTCAACCTCAGCCAGGAGTGTGTGGGTGGGTGTGGGGTAGACAAGGGCAGCTGGTTAGTGGGCTTTTCCTGTTTTGTCTGCTTCTCTCTCTCTCTCACACACACACACACACACACACACACACACACACACACACACACAATGGCCTGGTTTCCCCCTCCTGCTCACTTGCATGTTTTGATATGAGGCTCCTTAGTTGTGACATGAAGGAATACTTTGACATTTTGGGGAAAGCACTCAGGGCCCAGTTTATCTCGCACAAAGACAAAAAACAGCAAGTACAGTGAGTCTGGCTCAGTCCAGTTAACACAGATCTCAACATGTGACAGGTTGTTTGGTCTCAAATGTACAAGAAAAAGCAAAGTATAAAACACTTAGTGCTCCAGAAAAAGATTTCAGTTTCAAAAGTTAAAAAAATAATAAAAATGTAGCAGTAAGGCTAAATATATCTGGATGTTAGTGGAAACCTAATGTGAAATGATATCATCTACTTTTAAACCACAAAAAAACTGAATTTACCTTCAGTTCTTTTACATGCAGTTCATAATAAGAACAAAAACAGCCAGCTTTTCTCTATCACTTTGAAGTGATTCACACAACGTAGTCAAACACAAGCTTGTAAAGTGTGTTTTTTTGTGATGAGCTCAGGTAACACTTACCTACACTCACATGTCCCAGTTTTCACCACATTCAAAACAACATTTGTAGTAAAAAAAAAAAAACACATTCAACCCTAATTTGTCTATTTGTGTCATTCAAAAAAAAAAAAAAAAAAAAAAAATCTACGTCAGGTTGTTGCAAAACCTGTGAGTTTACGCGTCGGTGTGAAAGAGCTCCAGGATGTTTACTCATTACTTTGTAAAAATGCTGACTTCTCCTCATGCTGCACTCGTACATCTGTAGTGATATTTAGGTGAAATTTCACTGGAGATTAACCAATGTTTTTTGGATTGTTGAGTCTTTTTAACTGATCTACCGTTCAGCATTGTTTTTTTGCTTGGATTCATGTGTCTGACGTTTCAGAGACGTCAGTCTGTCAACGTCATATTTTAGTATGGGCTCAGCTCGCTTGGATCCTCGCCAGAGCTGGTACTGGAAACAGTACCAGGTACCAGGTACCATCGTAGATGCAAGCTGGATCTTCTAGGGTGTTTCCATGAACCTGTGATGTCACGCATAGTACCCACTCAGCTCGCTTGGAACCAGAGCAGGTACTTAAAAGAAGTACCTGGTACTATGCTAGTGGAAACACGTGCCGTGCTGTGTCATGTTGAGCCGAGCCAGTGGAAACACGCCATTAAGGGTCTTAGTTTGGGTGTTTTAAAATCTAGCAGCTCGACACAAACCAGCAGCTTCTTGTAGCATCATATTTAAGAGACATAATGTTGTTCTTTTCTAATTCCCCAGCAAAGAAGGTGGAGTAAGTGCATTTCCCACACGGTCTTGTTATACTGACGTCTTCACACAGTCCTGACAGTCACTGGTGTGACTATATAGACGTAATAAGTGGAATAATGAAATAAAGGGAAACCATCATGATCGTGCTCATTGGAGCATGTGTTGGTTAGTCTCCCTGTGTGTGTGTGTGTGTGTGTGTTGTGACTTTGATTACCGACAGTGTTCAGAAGTGCCTTGTTGTAGCGTGACAGTCCTCAGTTTGTTGTGGTGAAGTGTAATTAAAACAAGTTTGCGGTCGGTGGCCAGCGTTGGCTTCTCCTCCTCCCTCTCTCTCTCTCTCTCTCAAACTTCTCTTTTCCTGAATAGACATTTGGACTGTTCCACTGAGCACCAAAAGCCCCGATGGAGGATAAGTATTAGAGAAATTAAATAATAATTGTGTGTTATCCAGTCAGTAGAGAGCATCGGTGCTGGTAGTGCTCCAACTCGGCAAAGGGCTGTTGTTGTTATTCTTTGATCAGACCAGCAGGAATAACAATATATAATTCATGACACACAGTCTAGTCTGGGAACACAAGGCACTGCAGTTTAATTATTGATCAAACAGAACAGATTTAATATCAATCACGGAAGCACAGGCAGAAGTGAGCAAAGTAGGAGGAATGGAAGAATCTCTCAGGCACTGCTGTCTAAGCCTCTAATGAAAAGAAGACAAGGAATACAGCGCAGTTAATGCTACGCCGGAACTCCGAGGCTTAGAGTGGACACTGATTCACTGAGACTAGAATTCACAGGAAGGCTGATACTGATCGTTCAGGAACTGAAGCTGTCCATACTCGCTACTTCTGTTCTTTTCTTTTTTGTTTTTTACAAATCACTCTGTGGTATTCAAGGTTGTCCATGAAAAACTGCAGACGCAGGAGACAAACAGCTGAAAACAAGCACACTATGACTCCAGTTACCACTGCGACTGATACTTTTACTACTTCTTACCACCTCTACAAAGATAGATACTACTACCACTACAGATACTACTATATCTTCTACTGCTAACAGTCGCTCTGCAAGTAGTACTAACACTGTAGTACGAACAATGCTATTATTACTGCACTTTTACAACTCTCCTTCTTTACTACGATGACAACGACTACTCTAACTCTAACTGTTGCTGCTATTATAACTACACTGCTGTTCTCACGACCTCTACCACTGGTGATTTTATAAAAGTGATTCTCAAAGTGTGTGTGTGGGGGTTTTGAAAAGGTTATCGTTCTTGACAAATATCTGCATTTTTTCATTTGTTTTCACAGATTAAAAACCGAGCTTAAAAACCTGATTTATTCTCTATTTTTGAAAAATGGACAAAAAAACTGCATCAATAAAACTGAACGTTTGCCTGTTTTGTGACTACTACAACTCTACTATCACTGCTACATCTACAGATACTATTGCTCCTGTACCTCCATGTGCTACATGTACTGAGTGCAACTGATAATACTCCTGCAACCATAGGGGTGCTCTGACAACAGCCTTGTACAAAGTACTTGAAAGTGATACTAAGTAGTAAGTACAAGTATCTTACCAGAAAATGACTAAGTTAAAGTCAGCTTTTAGAAGATTGCGATCGAGTAAAAGTCTTAAAGTACCTGACATTTACTGTAGTAACTTTCTGATATAAAATGTACTTAAGTATTAGAAGTAAAAGTAAAAGTAGCAATTACAATTTTGAATATGACATTTATTGTGGCTTCTTAGCAATAAAAGTATAATAGCTACAGGCAAACAACTTGAACAACAACAATGAACCTTCTCTGGAATCTGCGGTTTATCTGCGTGAGCTCGCTAACTCACCGGTCGGCCGCTCAGCTGAAACAGCCGACAGCCGAGTGAACAACAGAAACCCGGAGACCAGAGCCTCGGTGTCGTGTGTTTTAAGTCCACTTGGAGCCGAAATCTGCGGCTAACAGCTAAGCGGCTAACAGCTGGTGACGCTAAAAACAACTAGCGACAACAAACAGGCGTCACGTCACCAACTGCAACTTTTATTTTGTAGTAACGAAGATGGTTCAGGGAAATGTATCGGAGTAAAAGTAAAAGTTGTCCGAAATATAAATAACGTAAAGTAAAGTACAGATATGTGGAAGCACAATAACAAAGTATTTGTACTTTGTTACATTACAACACTGTCTATACTGCATCAGCTACTGCTGTCTCTATTCTCCACCACTACACAAACTACAGTCATGTTTATGTTTAAATCTAACTCATTCAAACAGATGAATTCTTCAGTATATGTACACAACTGCAGTATAAACTGTGACATGAGTAAGACAAGCAACAGCGAGACTAAAAAGGCTTTGGTTTGGTGGAGAAACTGTGCAGCTGAAGCTTAGTGATTGCACATGGGCCTGTGAGAGGCCTGCAGCTGTAGAAGCAATTCAACACACACACACACACACACACACACACACACACACACACACACACACACACACACACGCACGCACACACACACACACACAAAACCCTAACATATCTGCAGCTTCCTGTCGTTTACTGTCTATTGTTATATTTAGTCAAACGGCTCTTACAGACAACTTTCAACACTCATTTTCTCACACTTGGACTAGAACCGCACAGAGAATTGTCCTTCAGTGTGAACTTGTGCTCAGACTGAGAAAGACAGAGAGACAGAGAGAGAGAGAGAGAGAGAGACAGAGAGAGAGAGAGAGGGGGGGGGGGGGGGGGGGTGTGATTGGGACTTTCCCCAGGATCCCAGAAAAGGGAGGGAGAAAGGAAGCAGACAGTGGGAGCGACAGAGGACAGGAACAAATACAGGAGGAGGGAAAATGGATGGGTTGTCTTGTGTATGGGTTTGTTTCTGTTTCCCACAGTGGAAGTGACCCAGTTATTAATGCACAATGTTACTGCTTAAAAACAGACAATGAGCCATGGATCAGTGAGAGAGAGACAGACAGAGAGAGAGAGACAGACAGAGGAGCTGAAGAAGTTGTGTGGAGCGGCTGAAATGTGTCTCACTCTGCATCTGTCTTTCAGTCAAGGTTAATGGCGCGTCTCCTGGGTCTCGCTGCCGCTGCCAACGTTGTTCCCATTGATCCCACTCACAGCCACCAATGCTGCCTCCCATATGGCACTGCTGCTAATGCTGCTGCTGCTAATGCTGCTGCTGCTGCTAATGCTGCTGCTAATGCTGCTGAGGGTGTGTGCGCTCGTATGATAGGGATCAGTGGTCTTGATTGTGACTCAGTTTGTGGTAGTGTGTTGATGGGAGTGTGTGTGTGTGTGTGTGTGTGTGTGGTCCTCTCGGTGAGCCAGCTGCTGGCATTTAGGGTGGTGTGTGTGTGTGTGTGTGTGTGTGTAATAGTGAAAGAACCTCCCTGACATTATCAAACCTGCCCTGTCATCTCATACCAGTGATAAAAGAACAAGGCATCCTTTCACCCAGGTGTGTGTCCGTCTACATTAGGCCATGAAAAGTGGTGCACATCAGTGTGTGCCTTAAAATGTGTCTTTATATGCATTTGTGTGTGTGTGTGTGTGTGTTTGTGTGCACATAACTCCTGCGTCCAGGTGCGTGTCTGAGTGTGTGCAGACGTATGTCTGTCTCCTACATGTGCATGGAAGTACAAAGCTGTGTGTGTGACTTCAGAGGGTGGTCTCCACCTGGTGATTGGAGGCCTGGATTAAGCTGCAGCGGGGAGAGGAGGCTGCGTCCAAACCACCGAAAACAGTCGAGCTACCAGCAAAGAAAAAACAAAAGCGAAAGGGACAGCCCCTTATTCTGCACATGCATTCCGTCTTAATCATGTTTGACAAGTATAAATTATTATAAATTGACTGATTCACACAGGAATGTGTGGGTCAGCCCGTGGTTTGTGCGATGCTGTGCTCCAGGACGATGTCCATTCATTCTAATTAAAGAAGTGTTCGCCCACTGTTTGCTCTAAAATACTTTCTGGTTTGTCTCCGCCGCGCTCAACTCGTGACACACGCTCGCTCGCCTCGTTCCCTGGTGACCCGTGTCGTAGAGGACGATGACAAGAAAGAGTTGTCTTAGCTTTGAGAAAGCATGAACAACATATTTATGAGTCTCAAAGCACTTTCTGTGGCGGCAGAAACCTTCACTCACTCACTCAAGTTCCACTTATTATCAAAGAGGTTTTGATGCTTGCTTGTTGTGGAGCCTTGTGTCTTTTTAAGTGGGCTTATTTCTTTAAAACTACTGCTCAAAAAGGTCATGATTGAACCTTTTTATGCCGAAATTTTACTTTGTAAAAAAGGTCAATGTCTCTGGTTTTACCAGCGAGTTAAAGAGTGGATACAAATTTAGCTCAAAACAACAAAAAACAAGCATCAGTTTTCAGATTTCATATCAAAAAAAGACAGAAAAAGTAAATATGAAAAGCTACTAAACACTTAGGACAGGGTCTCTTTATCCAACAGGGAAAATGGCCAAGTATTCAGTATTTAAAACTTGGTGCTTTACTTTCAAACATAAAGGAATGGTTGTTTTTCTCACTAAAGAGATTTGTTTTATGTCAAGGCAGACGGAGGCGACAGCAACATTGCACGAGTAAAGTGAGACGGCTGCAAACAGGTTGTGGAGTAAGACTGAAAACACAATCGTGTGAAGAAAGTGAATTCTACTGCTGAAAGTTTGACAGTTTCATAAACACTCATTGACACACAAGTCAGGAGTGATTGTATCATTTCTGTGCATGAAGATAACAACAACAACAAAGTTACACACGGCAGCTTTAATGCAATTCCATCTAAACATGTCAAAACAACACAGCAGGGCGTGGCTTATCCACCTCCATGACCTGCATCAGCACAGGGAATTCTTTCAAACTGTTTCACTGAAGACGCAAACCAAAAATATCAGCGCTGGCCTTCACAAACACATCAGCTGGTCCATGAGAGGGGACTGCGAACCACATCTGAGGCTGCCAAAAATCACATTTCCCCTCGACGATATAGCTGGTTTACATTAACTCTCACACATGCATGGCGAGGACTCCAGTCCGCCCCCATTTCACATTTCATTACCAAGAAAGTCTCAAACTGTTAGGCCGGCCTCTCCCACACAGCAGACATTTCTAATGTTATGCATCATGACTTAAGACGGAAAAACAGCAGTAAAATGTGACGCTTAAGTGATGAAGAGATCTGAGAGCCACTGCATAATCACCCCATGGGATTAGGAGCGATGGAAACTGGATATTCCCGGGTCAAAGATGGCTGCTACATGGTGTGATCTACTGCGCAGAGCAGTGCGATACCTAACGGTCAGGGGATTACCACATGTCTCAGAGAACCGCCTCTCAAAACACGTAGGTTCTCTCTGGCTGAATCACGAACCTATGAAGATAATTATGTTTAGCCACATTAAAGCAGCTCCTCTGGTACAGCGACATCACACAGACAGCAATAATCAATGATATTGTCCTTGACCTGTGAGTCTTCCTAAAAAACACACATCATTTCATCTGTCATCTGTCAAGTGCTGCAAAACTCCTCCTCTTTTTCAGTGGACTTAAGCACCGTGTACAGAAAGTTAGTATTAACATGAACCAGCAAGAAACTATTTGATTAAATGAAGTTGTTAATAATGATTAAAGTCAAACTGTGTAGCAGCATTTTGTTCCCGTCACCTTTTTCTGTTAAATGCAGTTGATATCATCATTATATTCGTATAGACTAACTTTATACATCACACGCACAGAAGTTAAGATAAAAATTAAACTTTTACAAAAAATGGACAAGACCAACACAATTAATAAGAATTTAAAATGCAAAATGCTGAAAAAGATGGCTGAGGTGATGGGTTGGACAGAGGCGATTCTAGAGTCTCTTGGGGCCCTAGGCAAACATTCATAAGGGGCCCCTCAAACCAGTGTCCACCCTTCAAAGTTGATTCAAAGTTGGTCAGCACTCAGGGGCCCCCTTCTGGCCTGGCGCCCCCATGCATTTGCCTGCATTGCTTGTTGGCAAGCAGCACCTCTGGGGGTGGGGGGGACGGTCATGATGGGTAAGATAATTATGTCTTTAGTTTGGATTTGAAGGTAAACAGTGATGATATAGTTCAGATGTGATGTGGGAGTGTGTTCCAGAGTTGGGGGCAGAACGGCTCAATGACCCGAGTCCCACTGTGGACAGACGATATCCATCCATTCATCTTCTGCCGCTTGATCCTCCACATGAGGGTGGCAGGGGGCGCTGGTGCCAATCCCAGCTGACATAAGGTAAAAATGCAGGATACAGTCCATCACAGAGACAAACAACGCTTCATCGTCACACTCACAGCTATGGTCAAGACTGTGGGAGTCCAGAAACACTGACTTAGGTTCACTTCCTGTTCCACAAAAATCACATTTACAAACAAAAGCAACTCTTATTCTTTCCCTCGTGTGTTAAAGTTACTCACATATGATATTTTAATGAGACGCAGCAGATGCCGTGAAACCGTGAGCAAAAAAACCCAAAACAAAAACCTACAACATACAGCAGTTAATGCTGCGCTGCGATATTTCAAACTGCACTAAGATGATAAAGGTTCTGTCTAAGTCTCACAGCCCATATGGATCAGTTTAAAACACACCTTGGTTTGGCCCACTTTCAGAATGTCACAGGACATTTATCTTTATTCCCTTCTTCCTCTCCGTACCTTATGGAGGAATAGCATTTACAGATGTGCTGCACTCTCTCTCCCTCTCTCTTGCACTTTACTTACATGGTTTTCTGCCTGCGTACACTTACAGACCTTTCCATCTGGAACATATATCCTTTTTCTAAACCTACAGCAGCATAGGAAGAGAGGACTTTCACCTTCCATTTCCTCCTCCTTTCATTTCTTTGCCTTCCCTTCCTCTTTTAATGAGAGATACTTAAGGGGAGACTAAAGTAACTTAAAGATCTGATTTATTGCCTGTAGTTTGACGTTAATTTGGAGATATTTCATATCAGATGATGTGAAAACATAAAAATACTTGTGCCGCTAAAGCGAGAGTCCAACATTCATTATTTGCCGTGAATAAAAGTCTATTTTTTAGTAAAACAGTAGTGAATTTGTGAACGCGCCTCGATAAAAACACCTCTCGCTCGTGATTGATGGCTTTTTGCACCCACACGAGCGGTGACATCACGCTGCTGTTCAGAGAACATTCACAAATGTCGGTTCCATCAACAGAAATTCCAGAAATATCAGCTGTGTTAAAAAAAAACAAAAAAACAACAACTCAGTGTTATTCATTTGGGTTAAAAACTTAGTAAATGTTTACTTCTCCTACATTCATGAATGGATCAAACTGTGTTTTCACATTCAGACGATCTTCAGTGTTTCAGCTTCATGTTTAGAAGAAATCTGCAGCGAAAACATCCCCAAAAATACACGCCGGCGTCAACAGGAAGTGGAGTCTCTCCTCTCTGCTGTTGCTTCCTCAGGCTCAGAATGTTTCACTGGTTACACAGAAACAACAGCGGTGATAAGTCAGAGTAAGCGTTTCTGTTTTAATGGAGCTTTTCATGCAGAGCTAATTGTCCAAAAGTTTGGGTTAATAAAAATGTGTAAGTGCATCATTGTTTTAAGCTCTCAATTTCTCTTTCAACCAGAAAGTCTTCAAACTATAAAGGATCCTTTCACCCCAACCTGTCTCAGCAGATGGCTGCACACCTTTAAGTCTGGTTCTGTCAGAGAATTTGTCTTCTGTTAAAAGATAAATGGTAAATGTATTTATATTATGTATTAATATAGCGCTTTTCTGGTCTTGATCACTACTCAAAGCTGATGTTTTTCACCCATTCACTCACATATTCATACAGCGCATCTATGTGCAGCGCTCATCTTTCATACCCATTAGCCCAAGAACACATCGGCATGTAGACCAGCAGAGCCAGGAATCGAACCCACAACCTCCAAGTTGAAAGAAGACTCGCTCTACCGCTTGGCATCAGGGAGTTTGTTCTCTCCACTGATGCCGAGTGTTTGCTCGTTGTGTGAATTGTTGGTTTTCTGTGCTCTCGATGATGTTGAGATAATGTATGTTGTGATTAGAGTTGTCACGATAACAAATGAGTAACCACGATACTATACCAGACAAAGTATCACGGTTCTGGGTAGTATCGCGATACTGCAGCCTTTTTTGATTATTATTATTTTTATGAACTGCAATGTATTTGTACAAGTTATAAATACTTATTAATTACTTATAATGTTGTTTGGTGCATGATAAACATAACATATATATATAATATATATATATATATATATATATATATATATATAATCATTCAGTTTCCTTTGCACATTAATTTATGTTTAGCTAATATAAATAATCAACTTAGGATAACAAATCCACTGTCTTTTAAAAAAATCTATTTGACAATAATGCTTCTTTTCCAACATAATAAACCATAGAGAACAAAATACAATAAACAGGAAGTGATTCCCTGTGAAAACTATATTGTTATTGTTATGGCTTTTCTATGTGCTTAATACTTTGAGATCCTTTAACTCTTCATTCCTCAGCCTGTACACGGAGCATATAGTCTAATATTAGCCAATACTAACCTGGTATTCCACATATAAATGTGGGTGACGACACTGCAGGTGTTTTATGAGGTTGGATGTGTTCCCTCCTTTGGCTCCTATAGCTTGGTGGAATCGCCTGCACAGTGGACGACCATCGTCTATTGCTTTACCGTCTGTGCCTCGTTTTAAAGCCAAAATAGTTCCAAATGCCACTTTTGGAGTTTGTTTAGCAAAGTTAGCGGTGCCACTGACGCCGCCGCCGCTGCAGACTCACCGCTAGGCCCCGGTGCTTCTGCCATGGTGAGTGTGTTGTCTCGCGTTTGTGACTCTAAGACGTGCGTGCGTCTGGGCGAGACACAACTTTAGCTTGTTGTTTGTTTCGAAACGAATTTCTATCGAAGCCGAGCTGTCTTCATGGAGTTCGTTCTTGCCGGCAGAAACACACCAACAGCCAATCAGCTAACAGACGGGTGGACCCAGCGTGTGGAAACAGCCCATCATATCCCAGGACGTCACCAGTAACAGGCAAACAATCATTCAGCAGCTGTGTCGTTCGGTTGCAGTAGCTACAATGTGGGTTTGTTTACAAGGGAGTAGCATGCAGTGAAAAGCCGGGAGGAGAGTAGAGGCGGCCGCTATGTAGCAGAAACTGGCACCGGTAGTATAGTAATCCACAGTAGTACCGTCGTGTAGAATTTCTAGTATAGAAGAAACCGTTATGATTTGGCACCGCGGGGTACCGTGGGTATCGTTCAACTCTAGTTGTGATTCAGCGCTATATAATATATATGTATATATATACACACACACACACACACATATATATATACACATACACATATATATATATATATATATATATGTGTATATATAAATATATGTGTATATATATACATACATATATATATAATAAAACTGACTCAATAAAATTGAATGTTCAGGACTCCAGTGGTTGCTAAAAAGCAGTCTGTTAATTATAAATGAGAAAAAGTTTCTGTCTCAGTCATTAGTTCTGCTTTGGTATGTTGTTCCAATTAGTAATTTATGGTCCAATTGACAGAAAATATAAAGCAAGATATGCATTTAGAGCATGCCTTTTTTTTCTTTTTCTTTTTTTTAATGGCACTTACAACCATTTGATGACGCCATGGTGGGTTGCCACTTGGATTAATAATCAGATTGAATCAGTTCTACTGTAATTACTCGCAGCAGGTCTCTGTTTATCTCAATGAAAGAGCTCTAAAAACCCCACTGTTAGAGCTGAGCTGCTGAATATGATCATATTTTTAGAAGCTTGAGCTGGTAGAGAACAATCACGCTAGCAACCCTACACTCGCACACTTTTATTGTATGATTATTATAGTCATTTTAGTGAAGTAGCCGTCATGCACGGGTCACATGTCCTGACCTTTGTCCAGTGGATTGCTTCCAAACACAAACACACAACTCCAAGGAGCATCTGCATCGAGTCTCAAAACTTTCAGCCGTAAATATTCCACCTTGATCAGCGTCTAGACGGGTTTGAGACGCACAAACAGAACCTGAGAGCCTCTCCTGTATCACACGTACTGACCCCAGCGCCTGCCTCCAGTCTACTTATATAAGCAAAGATTACACAAGCAAAAGAAAAACAGAAATACAGGAAGGAGCAGACGAATATAGCTCAGTGAATCTGTGTGTGTGTGTGTGTGTTTGATCAAGCGTGCGAGCTGCAGTGTATGTGAGGCGAGCGGTGCAGTTTGAAAGCAAGACTGTGCATGAGTCTATATGTCAGAGACGGGCAGAGAGAGAGAGAGAGAGGGAGACAGAGATGGAGGAGAGGGAGGCATGGGTTCGCACACATTCCCTGTGCTTTAGAAAGAGAGCCATTTATCACTTCAGCCCTGGCTCCAAAGTATAAACAGTTTGGGCTGCTGCAAATTTATATTTTATACAACTCCTCGGGAAGTGTTGTTTCTGATGAAAGTCAGAGCGGTCGCGTTAATGTGTGAAATTATTGTGAGAACAAAAAGGAAAAGCTGGAAGGTACCGGGGGAGACAGGGAGGAGGAGGAGAGGATGAGAGGAGGAGAGGGAGCAGGAGGTAGTGTGGGTTTGACTTAAACAGCAGAAGGACTGCAGGAGCCACTTCCACACTTCAAGGGCTTTAGTGACAGGGAAGCTGCTTTTTTTCAGCAGCGTCAGCACTTTTGCTCATGAATGTGTGTGTGTGTGTGTGCAGATCCACAGGGAATGAAAACTCCCCATGTTGTTTTTCTTCACAGCAAGGACACAGTGCTGCATAGGCGCAAAGGACAAGCACACACACACGTGGGCCCGTACTACGAAGTGCATTTTTTATTAAATCTAACACCAGCTCCTCATCTTCATTCACCTTTTGCACGATGAAATGCATTTAAATTAATATGTGATGCACAATTAGGCGGCGCAATACTTCATTGGTTTGTCGCGTTTAATTAAATCACCTGACATTTTGATTGGATTCCCCTCACGTATGCACGGGCCTGTGTTATATAAGCTACTGAGCGATGGTCAAGTTTCTTTAAAAAAAAAGCATAATCACTTCCTCATTAGATGGACGAAAATGAATTATTATCCACTATTAATTACTTATCTAATTTGCAGCAGCAGAAGTAATTACTCATGTAACTTGTTCATTTGCTTTCGTTACTCAGCTCGTCTTCATCGAAGGTGAATTTAAAGGAGAAGAACAAACAGCTTCAATCAAGTACAACATATTTTACAGAACTTACGTACAGTACATCTCGTTTCCTGGCTCCTCCCCCTCTCTCCCTCCATCCTCCATTCCTGATACAATTTATGGACTTTGGAAGAATCTCGACGTTGATCAAGTTCATGGATTTTGTTCAAATATTTTAACTGAAGCGACAAGGCAAGAATACAGTTATTCAGTTTTAGCACTACTGCCTCTACTCTATTGGTATCAGGCACGTCATCATCCATTACTATAGCACCTCCTCAACCAAGCGACGAGCAAAGCAGTTATTTCCATTAGAATCAGTGAATTACAACAGATTAGTTCAGTACTCCGTCTGAAACAGTCACTTTACTAAAATACGACTGAACGGGTCGTGATTCGGCTCACGATCGCCTGCTTTCAGCAGTGCTGTCGCTAAATACACCCAATTCCTCTGTTAAATGTTGAGATTTTAATCATTTCCTTTGCTAAATGTTGGAGATTAACGCATCTGTTTTATCTGATCTACAGTTGGGCATTGATGGCTTTGATTCCTGTGACCGGACGTCGCGCTCATGACTCTTCCAGTGACGACACTCTCAGTCTGTCCACGTCACATTTTAGCATCGGCTCGGCTCAGCGGGAGCAGGTACTGAGGAACGTACCAGGGATCATTCTTTCAACTTAAACAATTCAAAGATGAGTACAGTGAAATAGCAAAGGCTGCCGTTTGACCATTCTAGTGTTGATAGTTATTTGCTCGACACATAAATGTTGGAAACAATTCATATTTCAGCTCCTTGCATCAGAGTATAGTAGTTAATACTCAGATGTTATCTCATGTGGTCATTTTGTTTTAAACCTATAAACACAAACAATATCAAACTAGACCTACATATAAAAAGTAAGATTGAAAATCCATATGTAGGAAAAACGTGCATTTAGATACTTTATCCAAACATCCAGCTGTAACGAAGAGGCACATTTATGCTGTGGTGGTAGAAACTCACTTGTTTTCCACGTCTGCAGCCTCTGATTTCACACACTGTGACATTAACTCATTGTCAAAATCCTGCTAATCCAGCAAACAAGATTAGACCTGAATTGTCAACATCACTGAATTTTACTAGGATTAGTAAATGCAGTGTAATTAGCTAATTGAAAAATATTCAACTATGCTGTCATATATATATATATATATATATATATATATATATATATATATATATATATATATATATATATATATATATATATATATATATGTATTGTACATACATATATATATATATATATATGTATGTATGTACAATGAATGCTGCTTTATCAGGATTCATTCTGGGATGTTAAGAATGAATGAATGTAGTCTAATTTGCATTCATTTTATTGTGATAACATTATTTAATTAATCTGGTGGCTTTAGTTCAGACAAACCACTTTATCCTTTGCTTCACTGAGACAAAAACAACCACCAGGAGAAAATCCCTGTGCTACTAAACGACGGCTAAGGAACCATAAAATAACACCCTGTATCATTCAGGGGGCATCGATGAGTGGAGAGAAATGAACGTCAAAAAAAGTGGGAGCGAGTCCGGAGAGCGGTGGCACCGTGCGTCGCAGCCAGCAGCAGGAAAGTGCAGCCATCCCTGGCTGGCACACAGGACACCCATTCACTCTGTGACAGGGTGTCACACCACATGATTTATGATGGGTAATTATGGCTGTGGAGGTGACATCATATCCTACACGCTGGCTCTTGCATGTATCCATGCCGTGTGCATGTGTGTGTGTGTGTGTGTGTGTGTGTGTGTGTGTGCGCACACGTGTGTGACTAATTAGTTATGCTGTCTGCATCCAGCAGTGACTGTCTTTGTTTTTCTACAGAACGGAAGACAAGGCATGTCACAACAACATATCTCGCAGTTCCTCCAGACGTGCAGCGATGCACACACACACACACACACACACACACACACACACACACACACACTTAAACACGCCGCCACATATGGGCCCCACAAAAGGCTGCCTCTATCCCCGCTTTCTAGCACACATTTTCATTGCTTTGTTCAGTCTAAGAGCAGTTTGTTTTTTTTCCTCTTTTTTTCATATCAGGAGAAGAGAAAACGAGCAAAAGAGAGCACACGGTCAACAACTAACATTCCCTGACGGAGCTAACCGTCGCTTTAGCCTGGTCTGGAATTGGCAGCAGTGAGAAGCGTACAATTAGAAATCATTACTCTGCACATAACCACTGCTGACAGGCGTGAGTGCGACAAATGGGGAAAATGGAAGGATTAGAAGACAATTTCACTCTACTGTACACATCTGCTAATTCACTCGCCCGGGTTCTGAGTCAAAGCATTCGTTTGAAAAAAAGATTTGATGAACTATAGCTCTTGGATCAGAGACACAGAGTTGTAGATTTGCAGAATGGTTTTGCACGCTTGGTTAAATGTGTCATTAAAGTGGAGGAAAGTTATTCTTAAAGCTGCAGTTTGGTATCTATGAGTAGAAACCATCCTGCTTTTTCCCCCTCACACAGTGTTGCTGTCGCCGCCGTCTGTCTTGACATAAAACAAATCACGTCCAGGCGACAAAACGACTTAAACACTGCGAAACTGCGTCGTGTGGCGCTGAAAGGCTTCATCACGAATGTATGTATATATATATATATATATATATATATATATATATATATATATATATATATATATATTTTTACTTCCTGCTCGTACAAATATTTTAACTAAAGTGACCTTTTGCAGCTTTTCTCTTCTAAGATCAAGAATGGATAAAAAAAAAAAAATCACCAGACAGAGAGTTAAACAATGTACCCACTGGCCTGAATTTCAATTCACAAGGTCACACAGGGAGCTTTCACTCCACACTCATCAAACATGAACACTTAGTCATGAATCCTTCAGTGTCTTTTCCTTAATGCAGGGTCGTTCAGAACGTTTCTCTCTGCCTTTCAAATGGCTGCACAAGTCAAGCAGAGTAAACTTTTTCTGGATTAGACCACATCACAATCACTCAGTAACATCAAACAAGTGCTAGAACAGTCGCTCCATTACCTTGACCAAAAGTAACAGGAGTACCTGGTGCGTTAACTGAAGCATCTGTCCATAACAAGTTAAATGCGATGATACACTGCTCATATATCACATTTCTTTGCCCATCGCTGCAGTAAAATCATTTCTTCATCCACTGTACTTGATATAAGTCCAGTCCATCTCCTGGGGGGGAAAGTACTGTATGTACCCTCATGTACAGACTGTCTTCAGCCCCGCGCTCTCTTGTGTTGGCCCTCACATGCATCACAGATATGTTTCATTCAGCATCAGACTGAGCCCTGTGTTTGGAGAGTGGTTGATGTTGTGCTTCTGTTTGGTCTTCATGAACAGAAATGATGTAACATTATGTCTATGCTGCAGCTTTTGTCTGAAATCGGGTTCTGTCAAGCAACACTCACACACCTGACTGAGGGAGCGTTTGTGTGTATACAGCAGCGGCACAGCAGCCGTCAAACTGCTTGACTTTTCCTGGACACACGTTTGTGTTTTCAGTCAAACTCCAACTCGTTTGAAGCCATCTCTCTTCACTAGCACAGAGTTGTTGACGCCTTCCGTCCGATTTAACTTTAATTGAACAAATCACTTCCTGTGTAGGAATGTCACCGGGCGACACGCAGTATGAGCACAACTACACTAAAAAACACAGAACATTTGACAATGGTTTGAATGTAAGAGACATTTGCTGATATTCAAAAGTTACTGTTACGGTGTTAATCTGTAATCTGTACTATGTTGAAAGACTCAAGCAGTTTAAGGAGTGTGTTGCATTTGTGCTACAGTACATTACAAAAAGGCTGCCATAGTTGATTGAAACCAGTAAATAAATTCTTACATAAATTCTAGATCAAGGAAATTCTATAAAATATTGTTTTTATTTACAGTGTATACGTACAAACGAAAATGGACAATATCTCCAAGCAAACAACACACAGGACTGAAGTGGAAAAGGCACCAGTGTCGTGTATGTTTCAGACAGTTCCTCCAATCATCACGCAGAAGCACAGCGTCTGTGTCCGCCCACCGCTCCATTGAC
The DNA here is from genome assembly GCF_958295425.1 of Solea solea. Classification (NCBI taxonomy): domain Eukaryota; kingdom Metazoa; phylum Chordata; class Actinopteri; order Pleuronectiformes; family Soleidae; genus Solea; species Solea solea. The sequence goes on along the minus strand of NC_081153.1, from coordinate 3,884,656 downwards.
GCCCAGAGAAGCTGAGCTTCCCCGGAAATTAACCTATTCTGTGTCACAGTCAAAGCTGAGCTTCAAGTGGTTTTCTGTCAAATCACCTGAGATGATCCGTCATCCGTGACGAGCTGCTGATTCTGAACGCACTAGTGACACGTTCTGATCGCGTTCCAGCTCATGTTCAGAACACAGTGCATGTTTGACGACATTTTAGAGGAAGCCGAGCTTCCCTTGCTGTCTCAGAGCAATCGCCACCGATTGAAACCCTGCACTGAAACATGGAAGACTGCGTTCTGAAAGAAGCCGCCTGGCACATCATTCCTTGCAGATAAAGTGCTCAATGGTGAACTCAATCGCGGCTGTCATATTTTGATAGTTCACCATCAGCCCTCAAATAGCATAAGAACAGCTCCTAAAGCCCACCAGAGGATTTTCTTCCTGAGGACCCAGCAGGCAGCTCAGAGCTTCACAGCCACTTCTTAGACTCGGTAATCAAAAGCATCTTCACACTCTCTATTCCCGTCCACCTCTGCACCGAGCCTCGTTGTTTTGCCTCTCAGTGGGCAGCCAGCTGAAGACGCCGACAAGAGAGAGATTGTCATCAAGTCTCTTATTGCCGCGTTTCATGGAAAACTTTCATCTGACAGACAGCGCGCATCCGCTGAGAGCAAAGCAAACCACAACACCTGAACAGTTTGTTCTAGTGTTAGTCTGTCTGCCTCCATCTGTTCCTGACAGACATCCAACCACCCCAGGCCCCCGATAGAGCTGTAATCCTACGACTGGAGCTGCTTAGCATATCCTATTTATTAGTAGTCTGTTTTCACACCCTCCTGCCTTCTGCTCAGTTGTATCCGAGTTTATCTCCTCCAGAGTGTAACATGTACCACATCCTGCAACATGATCTGACAACAGTGTCAAAAAGACACACAAGCACAAAAACTGTGGCAAAGGTATCCCATTTTTTTTTTTTGTATCTACAGTTCTGTTACGAGCACAGTTCATATTTCTGCTCCAGCGTCACCAGGGATCGGCTCCAGAAATGGCTGATGAAATACTGGACCAACCACAGAGTTTCTGCTGCTGCTGCTGCTCGTGTTAGTAATAACCTGATTCCTGGGCTCGGTGTTAATTAGTAATCATTTAATTTAGCATAAAATATTAATAACCTTTGTCCCCACAGCAGTCCAGCATGTGAACTCTGACTCTTCCCTCTCTTTGCCCGTTCCCCCACAGAGTTCCTCTACGACTCAACTGCACACGACACTTTATCTTCCCTTAAGTTGTGAGCGGTCACTGCGGACAGTATTTATGCTTGTTTAGATGTCTGCTGTCCTGACTGTGTACTCCTGTATGTGGGGCCTTTTTTAATTGGCCCTCTGGAGCAAATAAAGTGTTCTGAATCGAATAACTACATAAACATTAAAATATATTAGAAGGGCAGGCTTGTGTATTCAAGCATACGTGCACATTTGGGTTTATACCATCAGTAAAAAGAGACAAGTCAACTCTGATGCTCTCAGACTTGAACTCAGATAACAGATAAAAATAATGAAGGTATTGTTTTTTCCCACAGAGCTCCACATGCTACCAGACGGCCATCAGCTGACGTTGTTTCTGCTCTGTAATGTAATAGGTCAACCGGACAACGTTGAAAACTATCAAGCTAAAAGGTGGCATGTCGCCACCTAGTGTAGTGGAGTCATACATTCAATAAATGGAGAGGAGTCCAAGTCAACGGCAAATAAACGAGTCCTTTATCAAACCCTTCTCTGCATTTAACCCATCCTTCCTAGAAATAGGAGCAGAGGGCAGCCACTGAGCAGCACCTGGGGAGCAATGGGGGTTGGGTGCCTTGCTCAGGGATACCCCAGACCTTTTTTTGACCTGGCAACCCTCCAGTGACAAGCCAAGTCCCTATTCTGCTCATTTGGCCACAGGCTGCCCGAGAGATTGGACTTGACAGGAGGATGTGACTCAGACTTCAGGTCAACGCCGTCTCCGGCACATGGACGTTTGACATTTGGGGGACGAAAGGTTCTCACACGGGACAATGACTTGCTCTCCGGAGAAGGTGCTACATGCTACCTCTGCTGCACGAGGAGATCAACGAGGCTCATGTGTCATGTGCTTCTCACCCATAAATGCTGCCAAGTCCACTCAAAGGTTGTGAAGAGCTAAACTGAGGAGGTTTTTTTCACTCACTCTCCTTGTTGTCCTCTGCACTGGCACAGACTGAAAGTACGACACCTATCCAAAGAGAAGATGTGACTAACAATGACCCTGAAATAAACTCAACGCTCCCTCAATCTGTGATCCGAATCACAGCTTTGTCTTAAAAACGATGATTCATTAATCAGGTGCGAGGTTCGCGTTACACTGTATGCGACGGTGTTTTGAGCTTGGCGCTATAACCAGACTGTACACTCTGCCACGTAAGCCTTCAGAAATTACAGTCCCAGCCTCGGGCCTCTGTGCTCAGCACTTGTCCTCATCTTCTCAATCATATTCAGTATGAGTCAGAATCCCTCCTCAGTCGTGCTTAACTTACACTACAGCACAGTGCTGCACAATGAGTTTACTATAACACCCAACACAGTGTGCCACGACGTCCGAATGCACGCTGAGGCCTGACTGTAGATGTGGGCGGAGTGACACTGTGTCCTGTGTCCTGTGTCCTGTGTCCTAGTGCGGTGCACAAGCTATTTTCATGCATGACAGTGGAACATAAACCGCTACGGATGCTCGGCTTCAAAGTGATTCAGACACCAGTGCAGTAAGGGAGTGTGTGAAAATGGTATGAGGTGCAGAAAGCAGGGAAGCAGGAAAGAATGGAAATTATTTCTTCGCAAGTAAGAAAAAGAAGAAGAAGAAGAATAGTTGTTTAATTCAGCTTTAACCCTTTAAAACCGAGCGTATCAGCAATGGTTTGTGCTGTTGGAAAAATGCCTGAAATGGTTTCAGGAAGCTGAGCAGTTGCACGTCAAAGCCAACGTGTGGTTATTACGTTTTTTGACATAGAAATATTGAGAGACTCAAAAAATGTTATTGTAAATATATTTTCTACTGTTCAAATTTCAAATTCAACATGCAAAGTCTGTACAACTGCAGTGTATTTCTAAATAAACCTTTTTGTGTTTGTCAAAACAGTACTTTAACGTGCAGTAAATTGTAAATAACTGCCAGATATTCAAAGTTATTCTGGAAAATGGCCGAAAGCACTTAGTTACAGGACATTTTCTGGTCCTTTTATGGTTAAAATAAGCAAAAAGACATTCTGAGGGTTAGGTATTAAAGGGTTAATTAGATTCAGAACCATTTGACACATTCAGTTCACTCATTCTGTGGCTTAATCTGCATCTCACCATGAATGAAGAGTCATACTATGGTTTAAAACTGTGGTGTGGTGCAATTTTTAAATATAAACAAACATACTTTACATTCCAATCATTGTCAAATTCAAGTTCACACGGCGCCGATTAAGTCATTACTGTAACGCTCTCTCTGTGTCTCAGTGATTTGATCGCATGTCACCCGGGGACATGCCCGCTGCTGCACACAGGAAGTGACTTGTTTCACGTTACGTCAGACGAAAGCGACAGCAACACTGTGCATGTGTGCAGACACAGAGAAGCAGCCCACGTTCAGCAGTAAGAAACGGGATCAATGCTTCTCGTCTCCACCCGCCCCTGCGCCGCTGCTGTATACACACAAACGCTCCCTCAGTCAGGTCTCATACTATTATTATGGTTTCTGTTGAAAGGGACGAAACAGAAGCACAATAATAACAACAACAAAAGTTATGCACTGCAGCTTTAAATTGTTTTTCTCTGCTGATCCACGTGTATACTTTTGTATATTATATATATATATATATACATATATATATATATATATATACATATATATATATATATATATATATATATATATATATACATATATATATATATATATATATATATATATATATGTGGCCACATCATGAATGAGACGACCAGACACTAAAATAATTTTTCCTGTGGGTTGTTTATTCCGTGACTGAACTTATATAATAAAAAGAAAGCCCAGCATTAAGGGTTTAATTTTGAGGGTGACATTGACATATACAAAAATTGAAATAAATGAAATTCAGTTTTCCCTCTGGCTTCACTTTTACAAATTTTTACCACTAAAAAAAACAAACAACAGTAGTGGCTGTCTCCTTTTCTAAACAAGAAACACAAAATGCACATTTCTAGCCACACTCAGTTCAATAATTTTTCAATAACACATAATTCACAGTAACAACATGCATTGATTGATAACCCATATAGGTGAATTCAATTAACAACTGTAAACGAAATGCAATTTTATCAACTCTGCTTTAACTAAAAAATGGCTTCACTCACTTCTAACACAGAGTTTGAGAACCTGGCCCCAAACTCGATGCAGCTCACTCAGCTTTCTCTCCCCTCTGTGAGGTAGATAAAACAAAATAAACAGTTTCATAAATTAAACAATGCCTGACGACAGAACGATCCCAATCATTTCACATACATATTCCAACTTATATGACTTACGCTGACCCGCTGCCGTATTGCGCCCGCTCTCGGCACGGAGGGAAATAAAACGCTAACCGATCCCTCACCGATCATCTGCAACACCCAAGCGGGCACACTCTGGTCAGCCGCTTAACTCGACCGTCTCGTCTATGGACTTAATGCTACTTCGTCTCACGGAGGCACGAAATCAGCTCTCTTATTTTCACAGTGACCATACCCACAACACCGCTGTCATTCCTCTCATTCCGTTACCGCTGTTTTTCTAGCGGGATTCCCGACTTCCGTGTTTTGGTCAGTCTCGCGAGTCTCCCTGTCAGGTGGTTCTTAAAGTGACATACACAACAGGTACCAAAAAACACACTCCCGTATGTTCACCTGGTTACATATATATATATATATATACATATATATTACAGTTTTAGGAGAAGAATATCTTGAATACCAATCCTCAAATCAATAAGACGATCCTGTGCTTCAAGCAAAAACAAACACCAGCAGAATATCAACAACTCATGTTGATTGGACATGGTACGATGTGTATTTTGAATTTATTTTCTTTCAGATGCAGATCCACAGTTGTGTGTTCACATCAGTAAACATACAGTACGAGTGAAGCTGTGCTGACCTGTGAGTTTGTGTCGGTCCACAGTTGATTGGCTGATGGAATTTTAATGGGGGCACTAACCTGTTTATCCTGCCAGGAGCCCTGGGGCAAACATGTCTTAGCCCCCCCACACACGTCCATGCCACTGCCCCTGCACTGCCAGACATCACTGAACCCTCCACTAACTGTCCCGTTATATTGGATTGTACTGTGATGTACATCTGGCCACTCAAGCCAAGTAGGTTACACAAACAAACAAACAAACAAACAAACAAACTGTCAGTACTGACACACACACACACACACAGAGGTTTGCACTTCTATCCTTGTGAGGACACTGCAGTGACAGCCAAACTAAAACTATCTTTAACCCTTTAACACCGTAACCTTTTTTTTGGTTATGTTAATCATAAAAGGACCAGAAAATGTCCTGTGAGTGAGTGCTGCTGTCCATAACTTCCAAAATCTGGCAGTTTACATGCAATTTACTGCATATTAACATAGTATTTTAACAGTTTAAAATGAAGAAAACAAAAAGGTTTATTTAGAACATTTGAACAGTTAAATTTGAGTCAATGTGCAAAAAACAGGCCAAGAAAATGGAAACGTATGTGCACTGAACGACACTGATTCTCCGTGAAATTACCGTAAAAACCACACGTCAAGCTTCTCAGCTTTCAGAAAGCGTTAGCACTAAACTGTCACGTAACTACGGTAATGCAAAGTGCGCTTGTGTGATACGTTGGTGTTAAAGGGTTAACCACAGCCTCAGAATTGAGGTTCTACCTCATTAGGATCAGACTTTGGTCCCCAAGCTGATATATACTGATCCTAACAAGGTCACACACACACACACACATATATAATGTACACTTGGGAGGAAACTAATAGACATCATGTGTTAGCTCCTTACCCTACCTAGCCTTAACTGTAACCCTACCCCCAAAACTGAGTCAATTAACCCTGAAAGAAAGACAATTTTAAAGGACTAAATGCAAGTTTCAAATGCATTTGTTCCTTGAGACACAATCTCATGTTCACTTTGCATCGTTGGACCTGATGGGCTGCGTTCTATAAACGTCCTTCTGTAGAGTCTCTGCTGCTGTGCGGGGAGACGAGTCGACTCCATTTCTATGCAAACTGCAACTCACTCGACGCTCAGCGCTCACCGCTTTACAGTCATGGCGGGCAGAAGTCAGCCATTGATTTTCACCTGAGGCATACAGCCCATAATGTCCCATTCTTTTACATGTTTGTGGAAAATCCAACTCGACTCAAATTCATACATGCAGTACACACTCTAGAGGCTATTGTAGGCACTGAAGGAGGCTGTGGAAGGTGTTGATTGTGCAGCCACTTTAAAGTTGCGAGGACTTGTTACAATGTCCTCACGACAGTGGGTTTGACTTAAACTGTCTTCTCAGAGCCTAATAAAGACCGTCCTCTTATTCTTCTTCACTGCATTGCACTGACTTCCATTCATTTCGAAATGAATGCCTAATCTTAACCAAACCTTAACCTACCCACCATTCAAATCTTAGCCCTAAATGTTACCAGGTCCTCGGAAATTAGGTTCTGCCTACTGGTCCTGACTAACACACACACACACACACACACACACCTACTGTAGCTGGTGTCCAGCCCTCACTGTGCTGAAACACAGCAGCAGCAGCAGCAGCAGACTGTGTTTCATTGTCAGAATAAATTATTTGACAAAACTTGGAGCAGTATTTGGCAGACATCATACTGGCTGTGGCTGCTGCTGCTGCTGCTGAAGCGTGTCCTGGCACAAGTTGCATTTATAGCCCATGCAGCATCCGACAAAATATCCTCCTACAAAACTGCTTTTACACAATAATTCAATCCAGCACAGCAACACAAAGTGACTCAGATCCTCTTCTGCTTCCTTTAAAACACAACTAGTGTGCCATGGAAAAGTAAAGATGAATATGTATATGTATGCATTCTGCCCAAATAAGTGATATTGATTGATTTTTAAATCAATCAATATCACTCATCACGAGGTGTTTGCAAGCCTACCTGTCTTCTTGCAGCTCGTGCTGATCCAGTTTATCCAAACTTTACGCATCAACATCTCTGCTCCCACTCCCCTTTTCTTTTGTCTCCACTTAGAACGCGCATGACACATGACGCGGGATAAAAGTTCTTAAAGTTTCTCTTTTGAAAAAAAAAAAACATCAACAAAAAAAACAAATAAATCTTGTGCTTCATTCTTACGCCTCGACGCTGCGCGTGCGACAGGAGCGCAAACGGCTGCGGGATCAATGAAACAAAGTTGGGCTGCGTGCCATCACAGCGGTGTTTGTATATTTCTTTGTGTGTGTGTGTGTGCGCGCGCGCCTCATGACTCTCGTGTCCCGCCTTCAACTTCACCGGCAGCGTGCGAAAAATCACCCCAGCTTCTGCACAGACCGTGAATGCGCCTGTGACGTTCATGGACTTTAATGGCATTTTTATGTCTAGTGCTGTCAATATAATATTTTATATTATTCCCCCTTTATGTCGTTACCACATATGCTTTTAGTGCAACAGAGAAGTGGTTCTTTCTCACTTAATGTCCATGGTTATGTCACGTGCTGGAATGTTTTATCACTGATGTACATTAAAACTGCATCTAAGTTGGAACGCACACAGTATTTATGATAATAGGTTTGCCTGAAGCATATAAATGTACACACTGACCTCTGTCAATTGATTTTAGAGGAAGAATATTCCATGTAATCCCCCTTTTATGCAACATTTTCCTTTTCTTTTCAGTGTTTATAAGGATGGATTTGTCACAACATTGTTGGCAGTATTTATCATCAATCACCTGATGTACTGTCCATTAGTAATATTTATAGTGCTGCCTTACAACAAGACTTTGGCAATAGCTCCGATACTATAATAAAAAATAAGATAAGGTCTCGCTGTTAGACATTTTAAAGATATGATATGTGACATTTCTGCATTCAAATATCTAAAAGAAGATGAGACTGTGTGTGCCACACAGACATGCTGCATAGTCACAGACAGGCCAGAAACTTGACAAAAAGATCATAAAAAACATTCTTATCATCTCCAAACACAGTTCAATCAAACCAGCAGGTGTATAAAACACTGTAACAGTGGAAACACTGATAAAAGTCACTGGGTGAATCAGCCTGATCATGTAAACAAACAGAAAAACATGACTCAGAGTCACAGAGTCAACAGCATCAAAACTAACTAACGAGCAGCCGTCCCAACAAGAGGTCTGAAATCTGAATTTCCATCAAAGGTAATGAACGGTTTCAATATGATCGTCTTTTAATGACGTCGTCCTCTTTACTGTCTCTGCTGTAACTTCCGGGGCAAAAGCCCGATGGCCGTCGCTCTCGCACATAAATCACAAAAACACACGACAAGACAACAAATGCATGATCCTATACGCTGAAGTCCCTGTGAATAGAATACAAAGATTCTCCTCTTCACACACACATGATTGTGTTAGAAACCAGTGGTTGAGAACATGTGGAGTAAAGACTCAAATCTGGCTCAGTGATGCTCAGGAGCCATAGTTAAGAGAGTAATGTGTGTTTGTGTGTGTGTGTCAGCATGTTTTTGGCTCCTTCAGAGGACACGCCCCCCAGTGTGTCAAAGCACAGAATTGTGTTGAATTTCACATCATTTGAAATACTTAATGATGCTAATTTGGCACGGTGGTTAGTAAAACAGGGTCAGAGGATGTGTTGTTTTTTAACTGGGTCATTCATTATTGTTTTGATGGAGAGGCAAATATTACCTACTGTGCATTTAGAGCTGTAAGTCTCATGGTGCCAAGAAGAGGACCATCAAATCTTGGCCAGAAGCTCATCTACAATCCTTTGCCAGGAAACGAGGGGACGGGGTGGTGGAGGATCTTAGATTGTGACGTTATGAGTGATTATAAAGAATTCTCATGATCTCTTTGTTGTATGTGAGGACGTATCGCAATATTTTGTTTTGTTTGAATCTGAATGCATCGGTTTTCTGGTCAGCATACCGTCATAAATGCAAGAGTCACTACAGAAGAAGATGCACAACATAGGACTAATAGGACACAGTGTCATTGGGACAAAGTTGTGTACCACACAGCCACAGCTTTAATGACTTTATATTAAATCCGACGGTTCGCTCCAGTGGTTCCCATCCCCGGAGGTGAAGCCCCCCGTGAAAAGGTCACGAGATAAATCTCATAAATGATGAGATGACTAATGGAGCAGAAGGAAAGAAAAACACAGTCCTGCATGCTTCATAAAACCTGCGTCCTTTTTATGAAATGTTGGGTAACTTTTAAGAGTTTAAACAAAACCATGTTGGTGGAAACTTTATCTGGGAACTGATAACGGCAGAGAAATCGAGTGAGGAGGAGCTCATTTATTTTTTAAATACTGCTTCTGTCAGATGGACGCGTGACCTTTGTTACCTTTTACCCTGTAACATCCGTCACACTGAGGACAAATACTCGGCGCACACTGTTTCCTGTGTGATGTCAGGCTTATTGCAGACATGTGGGTGCCGACGTCTCGTCGTCGTGATGGTGTGTGTAATGACCATGCCTTATCTTTCTCATTACCCAGCCCTGACATGTCAGAGGGAAGCTGCAGACGGCCGTGCTCTCCTGACAGAGAGACACAGACAGAGAGAGACAGAGATGGAAATAATTACCAATGTCTCTTGTGGAATAGGGCATAAATTGATACACACTAAATACTGTACCTCAGGGCTCTCTCTCTTGCTTCCTCTCATCAGATGTACAAGACAAATGAATGCATCCAGAAGGAATTAATTGGATTTGGGAGCAGTCTCCTGCTCGATCCACCAGGACAGACAAACACCTCCTTCTCCCCCTCTTCGGCACACACACACACACACACACACACACACACACACAACCAGACACTCCTCCACCTCATCCTCCTTTATTCCAGTCATGCCTTGCAGAAACGTCTACCGCCCCCCTGCACCCCAACCTCCAACCCCACCCTGACGGATAAGTGTGTGTCCCTTATTCCTCAAACACACACACACACACACACACAGAGCGAGTGTGGCACAGCTGCTCTCCAGTGAATTGCACGCTCTCTCTCTTGGATACAGTGTTTCCATGGCAGCCACGTTTTCTGCACGTGTACAATCATGGAGTAAGAAAAAAAAAGAGACCACTCCTATCGATTCAGTCTGCAGCTGCACACTTACCTACAGCAAATACTCACACACACACACACACACACATTCATATTCATAAAATAAGAGTGTAAACATGCAACACCAGATTGGGGATTTTGAATGAGGCGTGTTAGGGACTGCTCTTCAGCAAACACTGGACAGATGAGTTCTCACGTTAGAACTTCTAAATGCAAAGATCGGAACAAAGAATATTAGAATAATAACCACAAAGGAGAGGAAAACAACATTTTGTACTTTTCAGTTCCAGCTGATTTTATTTCCTTCTCGGGAAGAAAAGGAAAATCAAATAATAAAAAAAAAACAAAAAAAACAACAATCTGTACAGAGGTCTGAGAGGCAGTGATTGACCCAAACATTGGCTGGTTTCTAGCAAGTAACATGAAATGATATTGGCATGATTGGACAAAACATGATCATACACAGCATATTGCACAAATGAAAAAAAGGAAAGGGTCGTTACAAAAGAAAAAAAAAGAAAAGAAAAAGTCCTGGACCTCAATCATCTTCAACATAATAATGTCTAAAGATGGCTGTCCTAGTGCCTGTCGTTGTTCATCATCGTCATCATACATAAAACACACAATCTTTGCTTATAGTACAGTCAGTTTACATAAATATCTTCATGTTATTATTCTTTTAAAAATCTTAAACACAACAGCTATAGCTACATATACCTGAATCTGAAATACAAATGCTATTTGCCATGCCATAATATAGGAAAACAATTAGCCTGCTATACTTAGCCAACAGGTACAGAAAGGTTAAATACTTTTTTTTTTCTTAATGCAATTTGCGCAATAACAGATGAAGCACTTCATACGTCTCCCTCCCTCCGAAGTCTAGGCAAAGTGGAATGAATGTGAAATTCTATCCAGTGGTTTCAAATAAAACTTATCTTGATTTTTTTTGTATTTTAAAAAAAAGCACACAGAGGTATTAGCTCTATCCAAACAGTGACTCTCTGGGTTCTTTCACTTGTTTTCTTTAGGGCTATGTGTACTGGAAACATAGTCACCACTCAGACTGGGAGCCTCAGTGGTGCTTTGTTTACTTGGCTGGTGAAACTGGAGTCACTGTGCCATTAAGAAGCATGTGGGTAAATACTGTAAACACTGTGTGAGGTCAGATTGTGCCAAACAAACCCCTCCCCCCCTCCCTCCCTCCCCCTCTCTGCACATCTAAACACCAATGTAGATCTAAACAACAATGTTGTAGGTTACCCACTCGCCGGAAAAAAACCCTTTCTATAGATTTTGTACAAAAATACAAGTAGAAAATCATGACACACTCAAATCTCCTAAAAAGTGAGAGAAGTCAGACATTGTTTTTTGTTTGTTTGTTTGTTTTTTTTTTTAAATAAGACACACTTCTAGCCCTTCCGCGCAGGATACAGAGACAGGTGTATGTGCACAAACACAAATGAGACCTGTACGAGAACAATACTTCTATGTATAAAAAAGTTTGGCCGGTATAAATACATCAATATAAAAAAACGTCATCTGACACAGAGGAACTACAAAGTTGAAGCACTAGGCAGAAAGGATGCGCGTCGGGGGAAAACATTGGTCCTGAATTGTGCACTGAGTGTTTTAAAAGGTTCAGAAAAGGGCTTTCTGAAAGTTGGAGTCAGTCTTTGTTTTTTTTTTTTGTTTGTTCTGAAAGTCCTGCCGTTGAAAGAGAAGCTGGTGATAGTGAACTGTGTCCTATGGTCACACAAATTGCGTAATTACGCAGCAATGACATATTTTTACGCATTAAACCACAACAAAATCCTCCTCGTCTCTGGAGGGCATGCGTGCTGATATTGAAACTATTTCGAGACTGGGATAAAAAAACTGCACCTGAATAGCAACTTGATGGTCAATGTTAATTGGTTACACCTTAAACATAACCTAACATGAGGAGCTTTCCAGTTAAGTGTCCATTTTCCCCGAAATGACGTGAAGATTTCAAAGTTCAGTCTCAGTCCTCGTGGATCCTCTGTGGATCAGGTTGAACAGTTGAGCTGAAGTTCGTGTGTTCCACTGCTCGCGCTGCTTACATTCACTCCTCCTCTGTGTCCCGATGCAAACTAAGCATCCTCCCACCACCCCCGTTTGCGCGCTCCCGTACAGGCGCACCACGCTCTGTCCAAGTCTGTGAGCGGCGCGTTCCTGCAGCTTCAACGCGCACACAGGCCGTTTTTTTCTGCCCTGTCTTCTTCACTCTCCCTTATTTAGTGAAAGAATGGCGGTAATATTCAGGTCTGGACTCACGCGCATGTCTGCGGGGGGTGTGAACTGCTCAAAAACGTGGAGGAAAGTCGCGGTTCCTCTCCACAGTGGTCAGTGTTCAGGTCAGTAGGTGAACACCAGGTTGGAGATAGTGGACTCCAGCCAGTCTCCTGAGATCATCTCGCTCACCTCCGGCGTGCAGTAGTCGGGGAAGTCGAAGTGAGACCCCGCCCCGCACTCCCCGAAGCTCCAGTCCAAGTCTCGGTCGAGCTCCGTGTCGGAGAAGCCCATGCCACCCAGGGACATGCTCTCAAAGCCGGGACTCGGGTTCGGGTCGACCCGCTCGTCTTCAAACTCTTCATCCGATGATGATGATGATGATGACACAGACGAGGAAGAGTGGGAGGCTGATGGTGTCGGGGAGGAGGCGCGTGTGTACCTGAGGCGCGCGGTGTGTGTTGAGGACTCGCTGGTCGCGGGACTCTGCTCCTCGTACAGACTGAGCGGGTCACTGGACTCTGCCGAGCTGCTCAGTGTGGGACTGGCCGGAACTCCGACTGAGGGAGGCCCGCTCTCCAGGCTGCCTGCCCCGCCGAACAAGTGGCTGCGCCTCGCCTCTCCCGCGCGCTTCTCCGGGATCTGCCTTGCCCCAGACACTGGTCTGGATTTGAAGAGCGCCTGGTGGTCACCGGGAGACGCGTAGTCCTGCAGTCCCGCGGCGCTCTTCAAACTCCCCTGCCTGTGTGTCCTGCTCACTCCTTTGGACGCGGGGCTTCTTTTCACGCCGGCTTTGGCGCTGCGCTCCCCGCTCTTCTCCCCGCGCTCCGCCTGCTTACTCGCTCCGCTCCCTGATTTCACCTTCTTCCTGGGCCGGTACTTGTAGTCAGGGTAGTCTGCCATGTGTTTGAGTCTGAGCCGCTCCGCCTCGCGGATGAACGGGATCTTGTCCGTGTCTTTGAGCAGCTTCCAGCGCTTCCCCAGTCTCTTGGAGATCTCCGCGTTGTGCATGTCCGGCGACTGCTCCATGATCTTCCTCCTCTCGATCTGTGACCACACCATGAACGCGTTCATGGGTCTCTTGATGTGCCCTGTCGGAGTCTTGCACCACGCCAAGTCGCTGCGCCCCCCGGATGAGGGAGACGCGGGGGTCGGAGACGCATCCATCTCCAGGTCCATCTCTCCCGTGTCCGTGGAGTCCCCGCCGGGGGAGTGAGCGTGCGCGCTCTCTGCCTGGCTCATGTGCTGCACCATGCTCTCCTCCTCTGCCGAGTGCTGGCTTTCACAAACTTCAAGTGGAAATAGAAACTCCTCTTTATCTCTGACAGACAGAGATGTGTAAAACAAAGTTCACCTAAGTCTCTCGTTGTCTCTGTTCAGTTCAGATCAGTTCAGTCCGCCCTGTAGACACTTGATCTCACAACTGTTCATTCACAGGAGCAAAAGAAAAAGAGAGCAAAAAAAAATCCCAGCTCTTTTAAAACAGCAACTTTCAACTGCCCGTGCGGCTAAAAACTCGCCCTGCAGGAGTGGAAACGCGCCGTGGTGGGAAACAGCAGAGCAAGTCCTTTAAGTGAACCAGGCTGTCTGCAGCGCAGCTTGTCTGTGCGGTGGAGGAACCATGTGGCTGAATGAAGCAGCTGCGTTTTCTCATAGTCTCCCCTGTTTCCTTTGCGCTCTGTAATATTACTGTAAACACAACGAGCAGAACTTCGCCCTTTTATCGCCTCATCCAAGACGCGACAGCCAATCAGCGTCTGTCTCCATCCTGATTTTTCAACGAAGCCACTCCCACTCGGGCTCCCATTGGCTGAATAAAAAAAACGGGTAATAATAATAACAATAATGTGCAACGAGGATCAGTGTGTCTGACCTCATTCCTGTCAGACTCCACTGGAAGAAAGACACTCTCTCTCTGTCTCTCTCTCTCTCTCTCTCTGTGTGTGTGTGTGTGTGTTATACATATAAGTGTTTTGTTGTGTGTGTGTGTTTAAAGGAACTCACTGTCCTTTCCCCTGCTGCAGGGGGAACTTTGGCGGGATATACTTAGAGTTTCATGGGGATGAGCAGTGACTAAATTTAGACGAGGAAATGCTGAGAAAACACAAAAAAAACAAAAAAACACCAGCCACAATATGTTTAGTGTTAGTCAGAGTGTGGTGAGGTGAGCGGGTACACGGGCGCACACACGGACAAACCCACCCCAAACACACACAGAAGCCCAAACCCAACCTGTCATTTTAAAAAGTCACCAGAGCTACGAGCACCATTACGTCACGACAAGCAGTGTAAACAAAACATGAGGCTGATCGTTACAGTAGAGTCACATGATGCATCACGAGCAAGGAGCTGAACACTAGAAATATACAAGTGGTTATATCAGACACACACACACACACACCTCCTCCTCCTCCTCCTCCTCCTCCTCCTCCACAGCCCAGTGTTAACACGCTCTCATCATGAGGGATCACATTACAGCCTGTGTCGCTAGATGTCAGGCTAGAGCCAAAGGGAGGCGGTGAGGTGTACATTGTGCATACATATGCATGTGCTTGTGTGTTAACATGTACAGGAGATTTATCTCCGTCCTGTGATCGGCTGCTGCCGCCGCCGCTGCTGTGAGGTGCCGTCACTGAATCATGCAGGTGATGTGATGTCACGAGCTGGCGGTGAAGGTTTCTCCGGCGCCACCTTCACGGCGCGGGGCGGCGATAAATAAAGTCCGGGTGAACGCTTTCCCAAGGAGAAAGCTCTGATTAGATCTAACATCACATCAGCTATGCAGTCACAACGTGTGTTCTTAATTTACGACAGGGATTCACATCAGGCTCAAGAAGAAGAAGAAGAAGAAAAAACCCCTGTGAACTCTTTAAAATTTCACAAGTCAACCTCTTTGCCCCTCTGCGCTTACATAAATCAAACACATAAATAATAATGAGCTGTTTTATCACTCTATACCTTGAGCTGCCTCAATTACAAGCATGCACCTGCCACTGGATTAGTTTGCTATCTCCATACCCGCCCTTCACACACACACACACACACACACACACACACACAGAGAGTGTTGTTTAAACAGGTGTAGCAGGTATATATACCTGTAATGTTATCTGACGTGTGAGAAGCAGCTGTCAGGCAGCTTTCCCTCTCTGTCAGTGGCAGATGCAGCGCTGGGACACAGAGAGAGGCCATCACACGCCGGCCCGTCGCTCTGTCATCTTCACGTGTTTACCCCAAATACACCTGCGCTTTGTCTCAGTGTTGTTGACGCCTGGAGGGATAATGTCATTATGAGAGAGTGCTGTGGGAAGCTGGGCCCGACTCTCACAGTGACTTCTTTAAAGTGTGACAGACGTGAGTGTAGCTGTCGTGGGCTTGTGACGAGGATGCCGTGCCGATTCTGTCGTTTCTCCTATAGACTGTATGTGGAAAAACTGGCATAGTCGCCCAGTTTGAATGGCAGGAAGTAGCAGTTAGCCACTAGGGGGTGCCTCTGCTTGTTGCAAAAAACGGAAAAATTAGCCTACTATTCACTTGTTTTATAACGTCAATGGAGTCGCGGGCTAGTTTCACGTCTTCTTCCATAGAACATGTTCCGATTTAGAGAAAATAGACAATTAAGCACAAGCACATGCGCGCCAATCAAAGGCTTCAAAGCAGAAGGTTTTTTGCTGTTTTTTGTAACGGGAAGACCACATTCTACTGCTTTATCCTCCACATGAAGGTCACGGGGGCGCTGGTGCCAGTCCTACTTGACACAGGGTTAAAGGTGGCGGGGGAAAAACCCTGGAGGCCACATAGAGACAAACAACCATCTCACACTCACACGAGGGACAAAAAGCCCCAAATCTGTAGTGAAACTGAAGAAAACCGAGAAAACCGACCTGCACACAGGGAGAACATGCTAACTCCATGGAGAAAGGCCCTTGTTCCGACTGGGCCGCGAACCCAGGTCTTCTTGCAGTGTAACCAGAAGACGATCTCTAAATTTAAGTCTTTTTTTATGAATTAACATAAAAAATAGGTAGTGGTTTGATAATAAACCACAGTGGGAGGAACCTGTGCGTTTCACTAAAACACTTCATTAAATGCTACAGCAGCAGCAAAGTGATTTTGAGGGAATTCGGGAAAACAATAACATTAAAATCAAATTAAGCACAGGTGCAGCGAGGTAGGGGTCTCCATTATCCCGCGTCTGACTGACACACTGTTTAATATACAATTTTTTATTAAAACATAAACATTAACCCGACGTGTCGCACCAACCCCAGAGCTAACTGCAGGCTAAATGAGTGTGTGTGTGTGTGTGGCTCTATGCAGGGAGTTGGGTTCATTATTAAAGCGAAGCTGCCGCCGATTGGACTGAAAAAAGGGGACACGGACGTCAGAGTGTGTCATAACGGCGAGAATCCAATAATGTGGCAAAGAGATGGAGACGAAAGACGCGCGGAGTGAAGTGCAAGTGTGTGTCAAACAGAGGTGCTCATTACCATGTACTCGCCTTTTGCAACTGCAGAAGAATGACGCGCCTCTTTGACCTGGCTGCTCGTCATCTGCAGTGAAACACAATGAGGCCTTTGTGTATGTGTGTGAGTGTGTGTGTGTGTGTGTGTGTGTGTGTGTGTTGAGCCCAAATTGAACTGGAGGTTTTCCAGCGACTGAAAAGTTTTAAAATCAGTGGGAAGTCCAACCCCTCGATGCAGCAGTTAAAAAAGAAAAAGAAAAAAAGATGAAGACTAAGCACTGGTTCACGAGTACACACACACACACACACAGTGTCTCTGCCTTCTGCTCGACACTTGTCCTCCCTGTATTCTGTGGTAGACAGTGTAGGTGGTCATCTCACAGTGTCACCCACCTACTGCTGTTCGGCTCTTACACAACACACACAACACCAGCCGGGGCTGGGGGGGGCAGATATTTTTAGGCTGCAGCAGAACACACAGTACAGTACCTCACCACTTCTTTGTTTCACTGTGTTTCTCCCCCTAAACTTTGACAATAGCGACTGAAAACAGACTAATTGTGACGTGTAAGTGAATTAGTTTTATGTATTTCCACCTTTCAACCACGTCCTAAAAAATAGGCACAGTGCACAAAATAACAGGAAATAGCTGACAATATAAGATAAGCAAACAGCCCCTAAAATTAGAAGTCATTTAGATTTGTTTTAGGATTTTTGAGGCCTAGAAGTGTTAGTTTGAAAGCCTCACATGTAAGATTTACTCTCTCGATGGCTAAGACTCGTCCACCTCTGCTTCCATCTTTACATTTGATAAAAGCTTAAAAATGTCTCTTCCTTGACCTCTATGTCCTGCTTTCACACAGTCAAATCCTCTAAAATGACAACGAATGCAAAGGCAAAAACAGAGAGCGTCCTTGAGCTGACATTACGAGTGGAAAAGAGAAAAGAGGCGAGCAACGAGCGGAGCGCTTTTGGGAAGCTCCACTTATCCTCTCTCACCGCTGTAAATCCAGGGGATTCAGTCGAAGAAGGGAAAAAAATAAAAAAAGTCAAATGAAGGGAAGTGCAAGATGGAGGTGTGGTCAGGCCGGCGATGCCACGCCCCAGGAACTCCCTCACTGTGGAGAGTGGGGAGGCAGATCAGCTGACTGCGGTGTCATGGCGATGCAGAGGAAACTCACACGGAAAACACACACACTAACACACAAGCACGCACAAACTCACGGCGAGACACACACAGAGGCAGCTAAGTACCAGCGTACCGCTGCAGGACCCAGACGTGCTGCAGAGTCAAATTGAGAGCGCAGACACACACTCTGGCACAGACACACACTCTGGCACAGACACACACGCAGCAAACTCACTCACAAACGTACACACACTCCGCTCACACACACTCTCAGCCACTCACAGCTGCACTCTCCTAAATTCAGACACTCTGATGCAACGATCGTTTTTTGGGGGCATTGTCTAAAAGGCAGAGGAGTAGTAAGGATCGCAGAATGAGAGCAGAAGAGGAAGAAGGGGAAGAAGAGGAAGAAGAGGAAGAAGAGGAAGAAGGGGGGGAGAGAAAGAAAGGAGAGGAGAATCAGGAGGTAGAGAAGTCTTTTGCAAAAGTCGTGGTCCTCGCGCTCGTTGGCTTCCATCGAAATCGCATTCGGCAAACGGACGGACTGAGGACGGAGGGAGACACTTTCCGATATTTCGCATTTTAGGACGTGGACGCCTTTCAGATTTGGATCCGTGATCTGCTGCTCTTCACTGGATGTACGCCGCCACCGAGGACAGACGAGAACAAAGAGTTTTTCAATCTGATATCTGGGGGAAAACGAAAGTCGTACATGACTTTGGAGTTTGCCGGGTCGCCTACGCCGCAAAAAACCATGGCTGCAGACGTGGACGCGCATCGAGTCTGGGGAAAAGAAACATAGAGCATCACAAAGAAGTTAGACAGTGAGTGGAGGGAGGGTGGGGGGGGGGTGGGACGAGGCAGTGTGGAGAGTGTGTGCAGGAGGAAGAGAAGGATGCAGAGGCAACACTGCATGAAATTGTTCCCTAAAAAATCTCTCTGCAGCGCCGCGTATCACCACAGCAGAGAAAGACGACTTCAACGCCTTCCACCTTCCGTCGAGTCTCTCCCTGCAAACATACATCTATGTATTAGACCCACATGCAAAGAACATGCACTGACGAAGCTTCCAACAGTACACAGCCACCCCTGTATCACTCTGCTCTCCCACCACCCTCCCCATCCATTTTTCTGTGCTCCTATATGGCATGTGCATCCTCTTCCAGGCAGATCAGGTCAGGCGAGGCTGGCTCTGTCCTCACGTAGCCCAGAGAGCGGTGTCCTCAGCTCGGACACAGAGGCAGCCGCTGCAGGGGTCGATGAGGACCAGGCTCAGACGCTCATGCTACAGCAGCAGACAGGCTCCAGACGCACTGACCTACATCAGCCTCAGTCACACGGGGAGAGAGAGAGAGAGAGAGAGAGAGAGAGAGAGAGAGAGAGAGAGGGAGGGAGGGAGAGAGGCAGAGAGAGAGAGAGAGAGAGAAATGTTGGGTGGGGGTGGAGGGTGCAGAGGAAGAGAGAGAGGATGGGCAAGAATAAGCGAGACTGGTGAGAAGGGAAAAGGAGTGCACAGTTTTAAGAAGAGAGGGGAAATAACTCATTTAAAAATAATAATAATCGTTTAAAAATCCCCCATCTCTGTCCTCGCTTGACTTTTACCTCTCTTGACTCTTCCCTCACTCATCCTCATCCTCATCCTCTCTTTTCTCTGTCAGTGCGGCTTGATTTTCATCATGTGCCACCAGAAAAATGTCTCGCACTGTGGGAGGATTAGTGCGTCTCTGGCTGCCCGCCTATCTGTCTCCTGCTGCAGAGAGGGAAGAGTGGAGGCACAGGAGAGGAGAGGAGAGGAGAGGAGAGGAGAGGAGGTGTGTGTGTGTGTGTTTGTGTGTAGTTGGCGTCTCGCTTGGTTGTTGCAGCTGCATCAGCTCGCCTCAGCTCGCTCCACATGCGAGCAGCAGAGGCTCTGCAGTGCGGCAGCAGCAGAACAGTTTGTACCATGTGTGAGTCTGTACAGGCAGACATGCATGTACAGTGTGTGTGTGTGTGTGTGTGTGTGTGCCAGACATGTGTCTGACTGGCTGTGTGTGATCATTACTCCCCAGTGCCGGCATTGACACTAAACAGGGATCAATACCAATAGTAAAGCAGATAGATCAGACTAATGTTGGCGTGGTCCCCGGGGACCTCGCGTGGCAGCACCAGTCATTCTCTGAAGCAACATTCCTCAGTCACACTAACAATGTCTTTATCCTGAAGTGAACGTCAATAGACCCGAGGGAGTTTAAAAAAGAGAAAGAGGCGAGTACATTAGACGGTACAGGAGAAAACCAACAGGGTCATTGTGTCCCAGTATAACGTCAGGGACTCTCACAGAGTGATTCGGGGTTGGGGGCATTTAAAGGGTTAGTTGAGTTTCTTCTCTAAAGCCCATGTGATTTATTGTCAACTGTCAGCGCTCACGGTTCATCTGATGAGGGACTAACCCCTGAGTTATGTGTGTGTGGACGTCAGCGGAGCTAAGATTGAGGAGATTTGTGGCGATCACACAAAACATTGTTACTTCTACACAGTTCATACACACAGACAGTCAGTCAGCCTCGGAGGATCCACGGCGGTTCAATAATCTCACTCGTAATCTGTCCTGAAAATCCTGTTCTCACGAGCACAGACGCTCAGATAATAAACAGAAATGCCAAAACAGTAAGTTGTAGTTTTATGGGCAGAGTAACGGATGAGGTTGCCAGGCAACTAGGAGAGACTTTAGGAATTCACTGCTTCCACTAAAAAAATCAGTTTTTTTTTTACAGCACACTTACACACAACAAGAGGTGGAGACTCGCTGGCCATCGTTTATGAAACAGAAAACTGTGTGAATGCAAAAACTAACATTTATTTACATGAATGATGTCTTCATAGAAGTCCTACTATAGACCGTGTGTGATATTCTGTGCATAAATGAATCATGACTCAGCCCGGCCAACCTCAGGCGAGATGTTTTACTGCAGAATAATGTTTTTTATTGTTGATTTTTTGCTGCAAACACATGCTCTGGGTGCATAAACGTGCCCCGTAAAAGCTTGAACGAGTCCAGTAAAAAGTCTACGTGTCCTGCAGCAGAACAGTAGTTTATTTAACTGTTTAGTGGTGGAACTGAGGAGTTAACTAAAATGATTGTTGTTGGAACGGGTCCAGACGTAATATACAGTCGCTCAGTTTCACAGAGCAGGAACTCGAGGACTTTTAAAGCAGATTGTTAGTGTGAGGGATGTTTGCCTCTGTTGTGCCAGCATTTTTAACGCTGCAACAAAATTGTTGTATGTCAATAGAATTAGGCAAATAGCTGTCAGTTGATTTGCTTGCAGAGGGGAAGGAACTTTTTCACTGTTTACAAACATCACTGACCTTTGAGGAACTGAGAAAAGCAAAGAGTCCAAGACGCTTCTATGTCATATTGTTGACCTCGTACGCAGCAGCTGACAAATGACATGACAGCACAGCACAGGGCATCTGTGAGTAAGTGAATATTATAAGTCAAACACTCACACGGATTCCTGACTCATGAATAAACTCAGCCACAGTTCAGCGCGGCCACTTCACAACCTGGAAGTCACTTTGTCACCAAGCTGCCTCCCAGCTCCACCCATTTTGTGCGTATTCATGATTTAATTTCGCCACGTTCTCCTTTTAACTCACCACCAATAAAAGTGCAGTGCGTAACGTTTAATTACAAACACATGTCTGTTCCATTCAGACCGCAGCCGCATGAGTTCACACAGTGCTGATTAAGTCTACCAGCGCCACACAACTCTCTCTCTGTCTGTTTCTCAGTATAGCAGTGTTTGGATCTCGTGTCACCCGGTGACATTCACGCTGCACGCAGTGTGTGTGAAAGAGCGACAGCTGCACACGTGAATTCAACCGCTCATAACACTTTAAGATTATTTAGCAGTTTGACAGAATAAACACCTCTTGCCCCACTTGCCCCTGTGCTGCTGCTGTATACACACCAACGCTCCCCCACTCAGGTCTGATAGTATTAAAGGGGACATATTATACCCTATTTCCCCCATTAAAATAGTTCCCTGGTGTCCTAATGAACATGTCAGTGACATGCCTTGGTCAAAATACCATAAGGATGAAGCATCATAGCAGTTCAATAACCCTGCTAAACCCGCCCCTTTCAGAACGCTCGGTTTTCGTGCATGGTCCCTTTATATGCAAATGAGACACAGGCAAACACACACCCACTTCTTCCAGGGGGTTTCTGATTTGTCCTCGTTACAGCGCTTTACAGCTCTATTCGTCTCCCCCTCCCTCCACTAGTTCTCTGACAATATCAACATGGCAGCGTGCGCAGAAAACAGCCAGAGTGCCGTCACAGGAAGAGACGTTCTACATAAGGATCAAGCCGAACAGTGCCGAACTGTTAATCAGTTAAAAACACTTAGGAACAGCACCACTGATCGCCAGCGGCGTGCGGCGAGCTGCATAAGCTGGCGCTGTATGTTACTGTATCAGACCGGTGACTATGCTCCGGAGACCTCGTCACCGCGGCACCGCTGATCGCCACCGCGGCACCGCTGATCGCCAGCGGCGAGCGGCGAGCTGCCTAAACGCATACAGCGGCCGTTTAGGCGGCTCGCCGCGGTGGCGATCAGCGGTGCCGCGGTGAGCTGATTTTCACAGAGAGTGCAGCACCTCTGCACAGAGAGTGCAGCACCGCTGATCGCCAGTGGCGAGCGGCATAAACTGCCGCTCGCCGCTGTATATGTGATTGTATCAGACTGAGTCTGTGCTCCGGTCATGGAGGACGTACTGAACAAATATGTTTAATTAGGACGTGTCAGAATGGTCAGTTATGAGCTCTATGTGACCTTTTCTTAACAACGTGTGTGTGTTTGTACGTCGGTGAAATACGTCCCCTGACTAATTACGGCGACCGCTGGCCGCAGTCTAGTGCGAACACACGAACACACGTTTGCTGACTTTATCCGGCACATTAGCTTCATATATCAAATCCTCTGAGGAAGTTTGTGTAAAACACTGTGCTCCACTGTGCAGCCACCAACAGCACACTTGTCCCTCTGCGTTGACATAATACCGCTCTTCCTCCCTCGCCTGCACTCTCGCAGGGACAAGGTGGAGCTAAGGTGGAGCTCTCGAAGTAAACTTACTGGTGGGGCGGTAACATTCGCAGTGAAATGCGCATTCTGACGTCATAAACGCAGGGAATTCAACATCGAGTGTTTTATCGCCTATACTTACACTAAGGGGGACCACGAAAACATGACGGAGTTTTCTTTTTCCACACTTTGGTGACTGGTAGAGTCCCAAATATAAGTATTAAAATGGTTAAAAAGTTGATTTTGCGTAATATGTCCCCTTTAACATAGGATGCCATGTCACATTTTCATTTTTTCCAATGTTAAAATAAAATAAAGTTTTTTAAACTGAATTTTTTAAGACTGAATTTTTTTACAGTGATTTTTTGACACATCAAATTTTTTGATTTCAACATTGAAAATGATCAAAGGCAAAATGTAATTCTTGAAAAATTTGATGGCTTTTAAAATGCAATTTCGATGGAACAAAAATTTAAGTGTTAGAAATTCAAATGGATGGCACAGATATACCTCCATACAAATGGGGCTAACAACAAAAAACACTCAAGTTATGCACTGCAGCTTTAAGAGCTCAACGTATTGTCGGGAGCTAAGACAAAATCAGGGAGTGCACCTTTAAGAAAAATTCGATTTTCCAGAATAAATGGCTTGTGCGAGTAAAGAAATGGCAGCACGTCACCTCAATCCACTCAAAACCAAACAATGGCTTGAAACAGCTCTGGAGTCGATCCATATGAAATGTAAACCACGCCAGGAACAAGAGCAGCTCTGAAAAGTACATGCTATAATTTATGCGCATGATTCCATACATGATGGCGAGGGGCACGGTCCTCCTTTCACATGACACACTCCCTTCTGTCTGATTATGGAGGAAACTGTGGACAGCTGCTGCCAACTTTCAAAGTCAGTCCAGATAGAGACAGATAGAGATGTCACTGTCCAAACCTTTTTTTTTTTGTTCCCCCATTTCTGCAAGAGAGCGGAGTTATCAGGTCCAGATGTAAGGAAAAGTGGGTCACCACACTCAACATGTGCCAGACCCTATACTTCCCCATATGTACAGGGACTGCACTGCCTACACGAGTGCACATATGTACATTTGCCAAGTCAGACTGTTTTTCTTCCCCATCTCCTATAATAGCACAGACTGGACTCAGTGTGAGTGTGTACGTGTGTCTGTCTGGCTCCATCTGGCATATATCTTACTCCTGCACATACATCGCTGCCTGTGTGCCACGGCTCCTCCACAGTAAATCTCACCATTTCATCATAACTACAGGGTGTGTTTCATGTCGGCTTTCAAGTTTCGCATGTTTTCCCCTTGCAGTATTTTGTGTGTTTTGTTTTACGTCTTAATGTCCCTCTCAAATGACATCCAAACTAGTAGCTGCCTTAAACCCCCAGACCCTTTCATGCTGTGCCTCTGCCATCACAAACAACAGCCATCTGACAGTGGCAGAGGAGTGCGGTTTGAGCCCACAGATCTTTTTAATAGGGAGTTTACAGGCAAACAAGCAGCTTTTCTTTCTTTTCCCTGAGCGTTTAGTTTTTCTGTGCTCCAGAGGTCACGAGGAATCCGCTGTGATGGGGCCAAGCTCGGTTTTAGGGATACTCAGCATGTGAAGCTCCAAAAAAAGAGTTTGTTTGGAAGTTTTGCAGAGAATTTATTTGGACTGTGAGCCGCAGTATATCATCAGCCTCAGGCACAATACTATTTATGAGTACAGATGTATGTAAATCACAGAGTTACTCTGTCAAACACTTTTCCAACTACTTCCCAGCATGGCTTCTATTTCAGAAAAACCCAAAACCATGACACACCTTTCTTTACGAGTATAGCGACACATGACGCTGCTGCTGCTGAGAGAGCTGCGGAATAAAAGCACCATCGAGATTAAAGCACAGGCAACACACACACACACCGCTGGGTCGGCTGGGGAAGAGTAAGCTGATTGAACTGGACAGTGAGTGTCAACCCATTGGGCAAATCAGCTGTGTTATGATGCGTAATCGGTCAGCTCTCCCAGGAGGTGTGTGTGCGTGTGCCACACACACACACACACACAGGGGTCATCCCCTAGCAATGCCCAGGGTGCATTGCATTGATTAGCGTCAGGGTGTTGGTCAAATCTTGAGCTGGGAATGTAGCGGCGTTTCTGCCATGACAGGAAAACCTTGAGAGACGCGGAGTCGCTGAGTCCTTTAGGCTCTTTCCTGATCCGTGTGTGTCTGCCTGGTATTCCTTATGTTGTGGGGACCTAAATCTGTTTAAACAGTCACATTAAGGGGACTTGTCTTCATGTTTTAAAGTTGGATTAGGCCAGTAGTAATTATGGATTAGGGTTAGAGTAAGACTCCAGGAAATGAATGTAAGTCAATGCAATGTCCTCTGAAGTCATGGAAACCGTGTGTGTGTGTGTGTGTGTACCTGGTATTTCTTATGTTGTGGGGACTTAAATCTGTTTACGTCTTCACTTTATGGGGACAAAAATCAGGTCCCCAAAATGTAAATTACTACATTTTAAGGGGCAGACATGTTTTAAAGTTAGTCTGAGCTCAGGGTTAGGATTGGATTAGGAGAGTAAATTAATGTAAATCACTGCAATGTCCTCTGAGGTGATAGAAGCCAGTGCGTGTGTGTTTTTATTTACTGTGATGTATAAAGATATAAGGTGTACATAATCCCTGACAGTTTATCTCCAGACCTTTTTTCCTGTTTCATCATCTATCTGAGATCTTTTACCTGTGGACACCAACATCTGAAGGTGTACACGGTCAAATGAATTCACTGCACAATCTTGATTGACAGACTCTCTGTTTAGATTTCGTCTCGCCTGACGACTTTCCCATGCCGCACACGGGAAGTGATTTGTTTAATGTCAAGACAGACGCAGGCGACAGCCACACTGGGGCTAGTAAGGTGAGAGGACAGTAAACAGGTCAGAGTTTGACTGAAAACACAAAGAAGAGGCTTCCAGGCGCTAACTGTTCTGGTTGATCTCTGTGAGAAGTGATTCATAGAAGAATAGAAGAAGATAGAATCAGGACCAGCAAGTTTAAAGGTCATCAAAGTGGTGACATAATGTTGCTTTTATGCATTAAAGGTATTTTGTATTTGTAGGAGCATCTGCCTCGTTGAAGGCTATACAAAAAGCTACTGGGAGAAACTTGCAGTTATCATATGGAAACTTTTTTGTTTGCAATAACTCATCGTCTCACACTCTAACTGAAGCATGAAAAACAATTAAGAGCTGTGAAATCCGTCCACTTGTCGTCCTTTTCTTAATCAGCTCATAAAGTTGTTGAGGGAAATGCTAAACCTTCAGCACAGATAATGATAATAATCATAATAATGACAGAGAAATATCACAGAATGTGAGCGTTTCCCGTGTGTCAGAATTAACCTTTTTCAACGCACTGAAAAAAAGGGGGTTGTTAAAATGAGAGGTTTCTCACTCTGCTTTTCAGAGCCGGCACAAGGGCCTAAGCAGACTGAGCAGCTGCTTGGGGCCCCCCCTATCACCTGGGGGGGCCCAATAACGTGTGGAGAAAAAAGACATTCTAACTATTTTGGAGATGAAGATTTGGTCATTTCGGGTCATTTAACTGGTTTATTTGTTTAATTAAGTTCAGTGTCACCAAACTGAGTCCAAATTACACTCTGTTTGGTGTAAAAAACACAACTAAAATGAATGTATAGTGTTACATTTGTATCAAAAATAGTCAAGCACCGGCTACTGTGAGGTGGTGGGAGGGGTCCCCAGTATCAAATCCTGCTTAGGGCCCCATAAAGGCTTGGGCTGGCCCTGCTGCTTTTGGGCGAGGTTGAGAAAGTGCTGCGGAGCGGATGAGTTCTCGCTCATTAACTGGATCACTGCAGACGCAAGCAGAGCAGCGAGCAGCGAGCTCTGTTTGTTGCACAACACTGAGTCAACGGTGTGGAGCCGCGTGTGTACAGTAACAGCAGAGACTGCTGGCACACGGACAACAACAGGTGGACTCACCGCCTCTCTGATGACAACGTACAGTATGTGAGTGTGAGAGACGGCGCAGCCAAAACAGCTCACGCCGGCCCAGACTGACCGCGCGCTGATAATACAAGCAGAGCGACGACAAGCAGAGGCCTCCAGGGAGTCCACAAATAGAAACTTTCAAGAAGAGAGGAGGAGGAGGAGGAGGAGGAGGAGACAGGAATCAGACGAGGATCAGACGAGAGAAAAGAAAATGGGTTGTCTGTGTTTGTCACCCACATCTTTGTGTGTGTTTTCATCGCTTCAGAACAGCACATTCTGGTTTTTGTGCCTCCGTACTTTACACTTACTGAATGTTTCTGCGTGTCAGTCTCTCCTCCCCAGGCTCCTCGTTGCTTTTATAGCCCAGGCGTTCTTATCTAACCAGGTCTCCTGAGAGAGAGGGAGAGAGGGAGAGAGGGAGAGAGTTAGTGTACAGACCAGAGAGCATGCCAGGGAACGTTAGAAGTGAAAGTCATTTCAAAAGGGGGCTGCTCCCTCTGCAAAAACATCCATATTCCTTTTGAGTCATGAAGTCAAGTCTGATTCTTAAAATACTCGCTCCTTCTTAGAAAAAGCAACAGTCTTGAAAACTGAACTTAAATGAAAGAGAGATTATTTTCTCTCTCTCTCTCTCTCTTTCCTCCACATTCTCGTCCTCGCTCGCTTAAAAAACTGCCAAAAGGAGGAAAAAGAAAAACTGCTTTTATAAGAAGTGGAAACAAGTTCATACGAGGAAATGAATTACAACATTAAGGAAGCGGGGGCGGGGAGGTTATTCTAGAGCCAGGCTATTTTTAATGCGTTTAAAGAGTGAATTGGCATGTTTATGCAGACTTGCTGGCAAGTGACCATTCAGCTGCAAGGTAAACAGACTCCTCGCACAAATTGGCACAGTTACACACAGGTGTGGATTTAGCCCTGTGGCGTGTGCTGATCCAAGGCTTTTAGCTGAGAAAAAACCTGTCTATGCTCACAAACTTGATCATCACTGGACCGTTCACGTCCACTGTGCATCTGTGTCGACAGGACGCAGAGACGTGTGGGGGAATCTGAATTTGTGATCTGTGCAGTCCTACTGAAGTATAATTGAATTTTTTTGCGGTAGAATCCACATCTGAAACTTTTATGTAGTTGTTTTCAGACATACTGTTGTGCTGCTCTGAGAAGCAGTCTCGCTTTACTTGCGCCGTGCGCTTCTTCAGCCTCGCCTGCTCAGTCTGTGTGCAGTGCGGGAATGTCGCCACAGACACAAAAAATAAAAATAAATAACTGTTATACTGAGAAACACATGTGTGAGACTCATGTGTGGGTGATAAGTTAAATTGGCATCAAATTAGCAACTTGTTTAACAACACACACATTTGTTTAAATGTAATGTTACACACTGGAGCAGGCAAGTCCAAAAGTCCGGCTTGTGGACCAATCATGGCCCTCGGTCAGATTTTGTATGGCCCTCAGTCGGAGTCTCGGGTTCGAAACCCACCTGTGACAGACAGATACATGCATTTGTTGTGAAAGAAAGGCCATTTTTGTATGGCTTAAATTTGGTTCCATTGTCATTTAAAAACGAGAATTGTGACAATGGAAATGACATTATTATAAAACAGTGCATCTGTACTGTTAAAAATAAAAGTTCTGAAGGGACCATTGGCCCCCGGGAAATCTTCACAACATCAAATCTGAGCTTTTAGTGAACTTGTGCTGACACCATAACTGTAGCAGCAGCCAAAGGGAAAAGCCCAAACTTCAGGCATAACTTTGTTAGTCAGTCATGGACCTAATCTTAGAAGACGGACTGACTGGTTCTAACAGGCATGTGTTGTGTTGTGTGTGTGTGAGTGTGTGTGTGTTGTCAGGACACTGGGTTCAGCTCAGTAGAGATCAGACAGCTATCACACGCAGACTGTACTAATATTATCTTCATGTTTCCCCTTTTTCCTTGTGCTGAGATGCACATTTATGTTAATGCAACGCTACTGTACCACAGTTCTGCCTCAGCATCACATTACTGGAGCGTGATGTTTTCTGCTCCAGGGCCAAACTCTCACACTGGGTGTGTGTGTGTGTGTGTGTGTGTGTGTGTGTGCACGTTCTCCAAATCTGTTTGCAAACTGCTGAGCACAATCCAGGGAGTTGGGTTCACAGTGGATTAGCTCTGAGTTGGCTAAACAACACCAGATAGCAGAGATAACAATGTGTGTGTGTGTGTGTGTGTGTGTGTGTGTGTGTGTGGGAGGAGGAGAGGAGCAGCTGATATCAGCAGGAATGAGGGAAAACACTGATAAGGCTTTTTCAGGTTCTGCACTTCTAATGGTTGTGACGGTTAGACGCTATAACGAAGAGCACTGATGTTTGTTAACTTCTGCTGTGCAGCCTTGTTTACAGACAGCAGAAGGGAAGGAATTAGGAAGGAAGGAAGGAAGGAAGGAAGGAAGAAGTAGAAATATGGTATTAAGTCTTAAGAAAGGACACTTGACTGAGAGAAACGACAGAAAAAAATTATAGAAATCAAAAGAAAGACTGCTTGTGTTCTTTCACATCTCACCCCCCCACCAGCAGCAGCTGGAGGCAAACCCAGTGGGAGGAAGCCGTCATCTTTACTTCCCCTCCATTCTCCTTCCTCCCTTTCACCTTCCCTCCATCTTTTCTTCCCGGGAATTAAAACCCATGAAGACGAGGTCTCGTAGGAGGTGTAGGTGAATCTATAGTGGCTTAAATCTGTTCCCCCAGCTGATCGATTGATGTTGAGATGTTTAGAAATGATGTTTAGAGGCAAATCTCGAACAGGACTTTTTTTTACCTGAGAAAAAAGAGGCTAATCCCCTTGATGTGCACCAAACAGAGAGGAGGTGATATCTGTGGGGGCGAGAGAGGCGGACCTCCCGTCTGTCACCTTCACATTTCGACAAAACAAAGCTGCTTTTCTGCGTCGCCTCAGAGCCAAGCAGCAGGAACCACACAGGAAATAAACCTCGCAGTGAATAATTATAGGAATTATGTTAGAGCGTTTTTCACAAAACCAGTGAGCATCACTGACAGGAGAGATGTCGATGGCCTTTCACCCTGCGTCTCATACCCTGTTCACACTGGATATCGATATCTGTCTCTGGTGATCTGATCACAGTTCTGACAGTTCTGAGTACATCAGACACACACTTGGGTCATTTCTGTCCACATGTGTGTTCTGACGAGTGCTGTCAAATGACTCAAATATTTAATTGCGATTAATCGCATTAATGTCATCGTTAACTCGCGATTAATCGCGCATTTTTATCTATTCTAAATGTCCCTTGATTTCTTTCTGTCCTCATCATTTTAATGCTCTTATCAACACAGAAAAGTGGATCTGCTTGCTTTGTGCAGAGGTTTTTTTTTTATTGAGACAATATCTCTGTCACGCTGCATGTTTTGAGTTCTTCCTCTTATTGTGAGAGTCGCACAATAATAAGAGAGACTGTGAATAAAGTGTCGTTCTTCAACGCAGACAGAGTCCCGTGGTTTATTGGGTTGTTGCCGTAACGAGCTAATCCGAGCTAAAGGAGCTAGCGGTCTTCGGTGGTCTCCTTACTGCGGTTCGGGGTCTGCCAGCTTGGTTGGTAACACTGCAGACATCATGACTTGCATGTGGGGAGCGCGTCGAGAAATGAAATGACTGCGTTGGAGACGGAGAAGCACACAGCGCTCGCCATCCACTCAAAATGTAACGTTAGCCTAACACTCTCTGGCCAGCTCGAGTGTCTGTTGTTTTGTTTATGGTGTTGTAGTTTTTCTAACGTTACCAGTTGTTACAACAGCGTGTGAAAAATACCACAACGTTTGCTCTGGCTTAAGAACGTTAATCTCGCGATAAAAATGGGTTTGCGTTAACGCCGTTAATAACGCGTTTAACTGACGTTTGAAAACACTCTGCTCTGTTCTTCAGTTTCACCTCCTGGTTTTTCTCATAAAATAAGTCTTTGTACTTATATTCACCGTTAACTTAATAAAGCTGCAAAGGATAAAGTCTGCAAGTCCCTTGCACACATATGCCCAGCGTGTCTGGACTGTCACATGATATATGTTGTTTGGCGTGTTTGTATGGATGAACACGCAAACGCAACTCATCTAAAAAGAAACGGATGTTTGTACTCATTACTGTATGAAACCTTTAAGACAGAAAAACTGCTTCATTAAATGTTTCCCACTGTAAAATATACAAATGGAGCAAATGTCTCTGAAAGCCTGATTCACTTGTCAACTGATTTATATTCTGTCTTCCTCAGGGGAAAATGTGTAAATAGTACATCGAGTAAGTGACATTCAACGATGGTGGAGAGCATAAAGCAAAAAAACACTTTAGGAATTTGTGACTCAAAAACACAAAGAAATGCAGAACCTGAATAAAAGGGTCTGACAGCCCAGGAGCTATGAGGGTAGAGGTCCCATTTTTGTCTCACTGACACAGACTTTGCTGCTCATTAACACATCAACATCCAGATCAATGGGGTTTTTTCAGTGATCTGTGACAGCCAATGATCTCTCCATGGCCGAGCTGAGCTCCATGTATCACAAGTAAACTGCCGTTACTGTTCATCCTGAAGAAATCACAATTAGTTTGCCTGAACTTCCTGTTTCTTACATTAGAAACAAAACCAGAAAGGCACCAAAGATGAGTTCTCAATATAAACTGACACACACAACATGGAAAGTATGGAGAGAGGGTGAGTCGGGGTGAATGACAGGGTGAAGCCCGGTCTCATATCTAATACCAAAAAGTTATTGTACTTAAGAAGCTTTTTCCCGTGTTGGTACTTATTTTTCAGACGACTTTTGTACTTTTACACCCGACATTTGAAGACATATTTCTGCACTTTCTACTCTGCTGATGATGACGTAACATAAAAGACGTGAAATAGAGAGGGAAAGAAGAGCAGGAGACCTCCTCTGGTCACTTTCTCTATACCAGCACGGTGCAGTTTGCTAAAAACACAAGAGAAATATACTTTATTGTGCGTCGAGAATTGTTTTCATTTTGCCAAGTTATTAACCCTTAGAACACTATGTTAAAACATACAGTATATACAGAGGCTATAAGAATGTGCAATATAGAGTGTCTTATATCCTCTTTTTTTTTTCAGCACAACCTATAGACCATCTGATGAAAAAAAACAACTCTACAAACACAGCAGTACTCAAAATGTTAAAAATCAGGATTGAATTTGTGAAATTTGGATGATTTTATGAACAAAAACGAAAAGAAAAATGGTCTAATTTTGTGACTTCTGCACAATTATTGCTACTTTATATCACAACTAAAAATGAGATATAAAATGAATCATAACTTTGACAAAACAACAACAAATAAGCCATCACATTGTGTAAAGCCTGAATATGTGACCTATAAACACACACGCCCAGGACGTCCATATAAGGAGTTATATGGCACCTGCACTTCTACTTAAGTACAGAATGTGAGCACTTTTAGATTCTGCTTTATTTTAACAACGATTGCAATGGTTCTCTGTCCTCACCAAGGTACAGTTGTCTGACTTTGAAATGAATTTATAAATTCTGAAACACCAACGATGTAAATCTTTTCATTTAAATGTGGGACCTTGTTAGGAAGCAGCGCCACAACCTCAGGAAAGTACTTGTTCTTCCATGCTTTGGCTTCCGAGGGCAGCTGAACTGGTATTCCATGTGTTTGCACCTTCAGAAACATCACACACACACACACACACACAAAGTCACACTCATATACAAGACTCATGTTGATTATGTGTGAGTGGAGGGGAGAGAGAAGCCTGCACCGCGTCCCTAAAAGCTGTCATTGACATCAAACACTGAACGCTTCCATTAGGCAACGGCACTGTCTTTATTTTTCTATAGGATCCTTTTGATACGGCCTCTGCGATCCAGAAGCGCACACCCGCTGAAGTAGCCCAGGGCACTTTCAATTAAGCTCAAGTACTGACAATGATGAAAATACACAAAAATGAGCTGCCCTTTCATTTAACACACATAACATTACTATTATGTTATATTAATGTTAGTCAGAGGGGAAGTTCTGTGTGTAATTATTACATGAATATACAATATGCAAGTTCTATATTAGTCAATGATGAATAATCATACGGTAGGAAGAGAAACAAAGCTGTATGTACAGTGCATACCATGCTACAGAGTGATCATTTACCAGTTTAAACAGTGCATTAATTTTCATGGAGCATGTGTAATTTATGAGCGGTGTGGGATTGCGTGTATCTATCAGTGTCAGGGTGACATGTGTGGGGTAATAATCTATTCCGTGACCCAAATTTATGTGTTGAAAGGCTACAAAACCGCACTCCAGCCCTCCCATCCGATTTCACAGCTCATCACTGTCAGCGCGATATATACGACGCATGTGCATATGTGTGCGTATGTGTGCGTGTGTGTGAGAGGGTGAGCGTATGATAAAAGGAATGTGTTATCCATCTTATCCAGAGGAGATGTTTTGAAAGGAACTCTGTTATTAATAAATGCATGAGAGCCAACAGAAAGAGGAACATTCTGCGGCTTTTGCAAAAGTAAGAAAGAAAGAGGCAGAAAATATCAGAATTCTCTCAGACGTAGCATGCGCTAGGAGCTACGTCCTCAATGAGGCTACATATTATCTCTGGTCAGCTTCCCTATCTATTATTCACAGCTTTGTGAGAAACACTGGTGGCAAGATCAACAGCAGTCACTTACAATATGTCCCCGAGCAACGGCGCCCTATTCATGTGCAAACGAAAAACCTTAATAACCGCGGCTGCAGATAGAGGAGAGGCTGCAAAGTTGGCAAAAGCTTGAGGAGACATGGAGGGGGGGGGGGGCTTTGATTTTCAGGGCGAGTGTGGATTCAACACAAATGAGACTATAAGTAAAAATGAGTGTTTTGATGTATAATTCAGTGGCAGGTAGTGTACTACAGCTGCTGTGTGTTCTTGTTTGTCCTTTGGGTGGAACATCCTCGCGTCTTCTTTTAATCTGCGGCTGACTTTACAGGCGGGCAAACAACTCCTCGCAGCTTATTGCTTTATTGAAATCTCACGACCTGCAGGACACGCGCATCCCTGAGTGACCAAACACGGAGGGATCCATGTCTGAAATGTTAATAAATTCAAGGGGAAATTGCTTTGTGTTTATCTGTAATATGACAAAACGCCGTGATTCTGATCCCCGACGCATGTTGTGGCGCACACGCACACAAATGCCTTTTCAAATGCTAATTCCCCATTGTGTGCGGGTTTATTAGATAAAGTGAGAAGGCAATATTATGTGCTTTTCATGTTGGACAGTGAAGTATGTGATTTAATGATGACAACTCATCTTTTTTGTCATATTGAATATTATATCACGTGCAACATGGGGGCTATCTCCTACAGATAAATAAATGATGTGCCTGCGTCTTTGTCCATGTTTGATTTTCTACAGATAAAAGAAATGTAATAAAGTCACAGTTTGGGGGGGGTAAAAAGAGCATCTACCTTATGTGTTTTGTAAACCTGCATTTGTGAATCTGATTCCATGGAAACACATTTGGCTGTGAAAGCTGTTCTGGCAGGCAGAGAATATTTAACAAGCCAAATAGCCTTGCTTTTTTTTTTTTTTTTGCTTTTTAGGTAGTCGGCTACTGTCTGTTGCTATGCAACCACATCCTCCAAATTGTCAGGTTGAGGGCCGTATTCCCCTCCCTCCCCTTAAAAAAAAACTGCAAAGGGAAAGGTACTTTGTACGTTGCATGGTGCAGCTCCACCCTGAGGATTTACTCATTTAAATACATCCTAGTATTTCAATATTTGACTTCTTCCCGCTTATTAGAATTTTTCAGAGATGGTTGTGTATTTACCAGCTCACCTTTGTTCACTTCATTCTGCATTTGTTCATTGGAGCCTTGCAATGTCCCCCCCCCCCCTCCCTCCCTCTGCTGTGTTCTTTTCATCAAAAATCACTCTCCCTCACTCTGTGCTCGTCTTTGTCTCCTACACACACACACACACGCACGCCTGTCTCTCTCTCTACCCGTGTACATACTGTATGTCTGTGAGGCAGACTGTCTCTATAATTGGGTTATTCTTCTCCTCACTGGTCTGATGCACTGAGACACACATGCACTCCTGCACACATGGACACACACATAAGAAGCGTTTTCACACACACACACACACACACACACACACACACACACGCTGGTTTGATATGTGGAGACGGTTTTCGTGCAGATTGTTGCTGAGGTAGGGGAAGTGCACCCATGCGTGCGTTTTATTTAGGCCTATAAGGGAACGCACAAAGTTGTTATGAAAAATGACAACGTGGACGGCCACAGATCGAAGCTACAGCCTGCTCGACATGTAAAACACCGCTCTTACCGCCGTCTTTTCTGCTCTGATTAACCCTCATGGAGAGTGACTTTGAAACCTCTCCCAACAAATCATCCCGGCACATTTGACTACATGACCACATACAGTATACGTGTTTTCTGCACAGCTAAGGAACGCATATGGACAGATGCACACGGGGAATACAGTGCCAGGGAAAGGGCACATTTTTCACAAGGTAAAGTGAAGAGTTCACTGTCTCCCATCTGCGTCTTCCTCCCGTCTTCATGTCGCTCTCCCACAAACCTGCATCTCAGTGAGGTGACCCTGTTTTAATGTGTGTTGAAAAGGTCACGCTTGTCCTGGCCACTGATTCAGAAAGAGCCTTTTAGGCTTGTATGCGTGGCTGCGCTTCAGTGTGATACCTCAAGACACCGGGGACATTTACTGTTTACACCACTCAGACCTCACACACATGCAACTAAAATTACACAAATCAAATGTAATAGCATGCCTGAGTGGGCGACAAAACTGCCCACCAGGGGATTCAAACCTGTTTGAAATCGTCCTGTCAGTTAACAGCACTGTACCATGACGCCGCGGCCTGTACACTTACTGTATGTTTTTGGTTAGGCACAAAATATGCAATTTCTGCAGCTATAGGGGTATGAATCCAAACAATTCTTTCTGACAAGACATACAGTGGTTTGATGACATTGTGAAGCAGTGTGGAAAAAAGCTTTGGTGGCAGAATGTGCAGCAAAAACAAACCACTCCTACATGTTGTCAAAGTTCTGGAAAGCTGATAACAAGTAATGCGTCGCAATCACGCAAGCAATATAAAATGATCTGCTACCTTGAATAGAAATACAGATTATATACAGATTATTATATTTAAAGAGCTAATGTTGATACAAAACTGTAAAAAGAAGTTACATGAGTTTTGTTATTTTTAGATATGTTGATGCATAAATGCAGAGGTGGGAAAAGTACTGTGAAGTACACGAATATGTTAGTACAAGTAAAAGTACCGGTCTAACACTGTACTCAAGAACTAGCTTGTTTAAAATGTACTCAGAGTAAAAGTTACTTAGTTACTTTTTTAACAAGGTTCTTTCTTGTGTCGTGCTAAAAGGAAACAAAACGGGAAACAAATCTCACATTATTTTATATTAAAGGCAAACCTTTACAAATTAAAGTGCTGACAAAATAAAATATGTAAACACATCATGTGAAAACGGGTCAAAGGTCACAAACTCACTCAGGGACCTTAATTTACTCAGTAACGGATGTGATTTAAAATGTAGCAAAGTAAAAGTACTTCCAAAAAACATACTTAAGTCAAAGTAAAATTACAAATTTAAGTACACATACTTAGAAAACCTACTCAGTTACATTAATACGAGTAAATAGAACTGATGACTTTCCAACTTTGCATAAATGTTACATATTATATCTTTAATGAGGAAAAGATGAAAGTGTATCAGCAATTCAGCCAAAATTTGATCTATGTATATATATATATAAATACATATATATATATATATATATATATATATATATATATGTATATATATTATCATAAACCCTTAGATTCCTTTACATACAATCCAAACCTATTTGAAAGCCGTTTTATATTACTGTCACCAGGACATTCAGCTGCTGATTTGACAGACCGATGCAGGCGGGAGAGACAGACACCCACAGGCACTGCCTCAACGTTCAGTCCAGCTGTGAATTTACATGGATTTACTGTTTGCTGGCACATCAACATCTATAATTATGATTCACACGTGGTCTATCTTTGAAAAAAGCCCACTTTGATTTATCCCTCTCCTGTGCTTCAACAACTGTGCTGCAGCGCACGCACACGCCATGTCCGCGTCCTCTGCCTTTGATGGTGGCTGTACAGTGCAGTGAGAGTATTAGTATGTATTAGCTGGCAGATGGGCTACAGTGGTCTCCTGGTGTTTCCTGTAATGATGAGCCATGTTCCTGTTTATCAGACAGGACACACTCAACTCTCCCCACATCTACTTTTGTCTCAATCACCCACTCGTCTTCCTTCTGTCTCTATCTTTCTTCTACTACAAGCATCTGTCTTTCTCTCTCTGCACACACACACACACACATGCAGGCTGCCTCTGTTTTTAATCTGTCCCTCTGGTAAAGCCTGAGCCCACAGGAATGTCTCCATATTTACCTTCAAATACAATCACTGAATAGGTGTATGCATGTGCAACCCTCGGATGCAGCTTTGGTAACTTGACAGTTTTTGCAGAGCTCTGGGGGAAAAGGCCAGGAATCTGCTAACAACATGGTGCGCTGCGTTAATTATCGCCCCCTCTTGATGTGCCGCGCCAATATCTGTCCCCTAAGGTGAGTCACAAAGTCCTCATAGTGGTGTAACGCAGATGGTTGACTTGTAGCAACAGATACTATAGAGTGAATATAAGTAGGATAGAGGAGATTAATGTCACTCTACTGAACCTCACTCGTCAAGAAAGGGATTTAAAGGTTTGTCTTTCTAAGGACTATTAAGTGTTTAGTGTTTCAAACTTGGGCAGGATTGGCAAAATGATGAAAAGCAGAACATCTCAACCAGTTGTTGCTCTCAATAAGCTTTTTTATGACCGACCATGTGATGTTTTGCCCGAAAACAAGGGCTTAGTTGGGACTGAAATGTTAGTTGGTACAGTGTACTGTATGCAGTGCTCTTGGGAACAACAACTAGTGTGTTTTTATACAAGTTCTCTCTACCATACATTCATTCATTTTCTACCACTTTATCCTCCACAGGAGAAGAGAACCTTCAGAGAACCTGAAGAAAACCCACGCACACCCGGGGAGAACATGCAAACTCCATGCAGAATGGCCCTTGTTCAGACTGAGTCTCAAACCCGGGTCTCCTTACTGCAAAGGCAAGAGTGCTAACCACTACACCAACCATGTGGCCCTTCTCTGTACCATCTATTCCCAAATGTAATAAGGTTTTGTGACTGAAATGAGTGAAAAGTGCCATGAAATCAGAACGAGACCAAAGCATCAATGAATTAACACTGAGGTAACACTCACCACGACCACAGAAGATGCTCTTTGTGATTGGCACGTGAAAATGAGTGTTTGTGAGTCAGGCTACAGCAATGGAAAAGTAATTAAATGCATCCTTCCTCACTTTAGCACACTCAGGGTGGTGATGCGTGTCGAGCCTCATGAAGGCTGACTGCAGACATGCAATGAAGTCGTACATCTCTTATAAGCTGTTTCCAGACATTCAAGTTCTAAAGTTCATACATTTTCTAGAAATCATCCAGAGAGCAAAATATTGCTCTGGAGTTTTTCCCTGGAACTTTTCCAGCCATGCAGCCTCCGTGGTCACATTTCTGAAAAATGTGAGCCCACATGAACACACAGGGGTCATATCTCTGGAAAATGCATAACAATCGAGTGGGTGAGTGAGTGTTTCGCCCACTGGATTCTCAACCCAGAGACCATGAACTTTAGAACTTGAATGTCTGGACACAACTTATAAGACCTGTATGACCTCTAGGTTTTTCTGGCCAATGTTTGCAAACTTTAGATACATGAGGCTGTATGTGAGTTAGCTCACTGACTTTAGCATTCTTCTCTGTGGTGGTTCACTGCTTTTGAGCCTCTGGCAGTCACCATCTGTTGACAGAACAGCTGCATTTGTTGGTTAACTTATCCCACAATTTCAACCCAGCCTCTTAAAGTCCAAGTAAACATAGTTATATAGGTTATGCTACCTAGCAAACAGTCACTCTGTGTTAAAGGAATACCTCACCAATTTGCATTTAGCTTAGCTTAACCACAATGCTAATTCCGCACTTTTTCGACCCACTCGTCCGGGGACGGGACCTCATTCCCATTCCCAACAGTGTCGGCCATCTTTGCTAACAGTTATGCTAACAGGACCAAGTGTCACTGGTGGGCGTGTAACGAAGAAAAGAGTAAAGATTATTTCTCAACTCTGAGGGAAACTGAGGTTGGGAAGCACAATTTTTCAAAAATACTGCCCCTATTCTAGTAATACAAAGCTAAATGCAAATCGGTGAAGTATACCTTTAAGGCCTCGTCATTGTCATCAGGTGACTAGCTTTAGTTTTGGTCAAAAGAGACAAAGAAGGACTAAAAATGCAGTGTACACGTGTGCTGAAATGTGGCGTGGCTCTGCACGGACCTGGAACGTGGCGAGTGTGACAAAAGGGCACTCTGACACACATGCACCCTCACATGCATGTACACATTTACTCACCCTTCACCTGTTTGAACTCCATGATCAAACTACTCTGTGAGCAGTGGGTAAACACCCCAGCATTGAGTGATTATTCCAGAAAATACCCTGACACGTTTCCCCAGGCAACGCCTGAGACGAGCCATGGAGAGACTGCACCCATGGCTTAGCGTAGTACACTAACACACATGCGACCCCTCAGGGCTCCTACCTTTTAACCACCAGCTCGACTTAAAGAAGCCAGGAAGTGGCCTGGTAACAAGTGTGTATCACAGGCAACAAAGCGAGGCAACTGCAGACTGTGGGGAATACAGAGACAGTCGATTATGACAGGAGAGCTAAATTAGCATCATACGCAGACAGATGGCGGATCTAGCTGCGGGTTGAAACATATGGACATGCAAAAACACAATGATTGGCCATCAATTCAAACACAACCTGCGCCACGCTTCCAGCTTATATACACTTGCCTACACACACATATGTGCACACACACACACACACACACACACACACTGTCGCCGTCTGTCACTTCAGTTACGAGTGCCTTAGGGCTTGAGAAATGTTGGGTGGACAGATGAGGCAATAATGTCATATTATGGATCAGAGTAATAAATGTGGGCCATACAGGCTGATGTTTCTGTGTAAAACACACACCAAGAGAGCATTAGCGGCCGTGTGAGTGGAATTACATACGATATGTAATGTGTGACAGTAATCTTGAATGAAATGGGAGATAGTGATTTGCCTTTTGAAGTTCGGGGACGAGTTCCAGTTTCTATAATTGTGATCTTGACTTCCCTTCCTTTCCCCTCTCTCTCTCTCTCTCTTGCCTTTCCCCTCATTCTTCCTCCTCCTCCTCCACCTCTCCTTTCATAAAGCGTAATTGAGCAGAAGTGATGGTGATCTGTGTGTCTCTGTGACTGACACAAACCCCCGATCCTGTGCCTATACCATCTCTTCCTCGCACACATGCCATTAAACACATAGGACCTATATATGTCACAACGACTGAGGACTCACTCGGCACCTTCACCATATACAGAGGGGGGGGGAAAGAGCGAGGTGGAATCTAAAGCGCGGCAGCCACCGTGGGGGGTGTGACGTGCTTGACATGTATGCGCGCCGCGGTTAAATGGCAGGGAGGCTGTACATCGATGTGTATGTTCCCGTTAGCTCCAGCCAACGTGCACAGGCCCCGAGTAGACGGGGAGCTGGAGACGGCGTCTTCGCCCTAGGCCTTGGAAGACGGGATGACACTCGGGCCTATAGTGGCTTCTCCACAGCCACAGAAGAGATCTGACATTTCCCACGGCACTTCAGGTACATGTGAACACAACAGAGTCCACACCAACAAGCATGACAAGTACATGACAGGAAGAAGTGGGTGTTGGCTGAGTGATGAAAGAATGGGAGCGGGGGATGGAGGGGAGGATAAAACCCAGGGAAAAAAAAGGGTTTAGTTGGCTTTTAATTTGTAGGAATAGATTTTTACTAACCTTTAAAGTGCTGCCATAAAACCTCGTGCCCTCAATCCATGCAATACATCAAAGTAAACTGCATTACCAGTAATGGAAAGTGGTATCAATATCTTATGCATGTTGTATGAAGACGGGCCGTTATCACTGAATGGATGTTAGTTCAAAGTTTTATTATTTGCAATAAGTGGCATTTAAATATGCTTTTTCTTTAAGTTTGAGTGAAACAAACAAGTGCAGCCAGGAATCACCACTTTTACAGGGCCTCATAACGAGGAGGACAAAATGTTTAAAAGTGGTGACAGTTGGAGAGAATCACTGCGACGGCTTCAATGAGCGAAGGAAACAAATTTGACTTTAATAGATTTCTTTTATGTGTCGCTGATGATCACTGGACTAAAGAAAACTGTCAGAATAAAGTCTGTAAATGTGGCTTCAAAAAATCTTTTAAAAGCTATTTATTTTTAGAATTAGGCCAATGTGCTTGTATATTAACACATACACACTCATTTATTTATTTAATTTAAAACTAGGGACGGTACACATTTATGAACACATGTAAATGTGCCAGATTACTGCCATTGGCTCAGTCATCTGTAGTCCCTGTAGGCAGGTTGATGCAACATGAGTAACACATGAAAAAAACACAGTAATGTATACATGATGACACACAGTGGGCCGACAATACATTATACACAATACAGTGTGTTTTTAAGCCAATTTAAAAAAAAAAAAAGAAGAAACCCATATCATTAAGTTCTCGTCCTCAAATTGCAATTTGAGAACAATTTTTTACCCAAATTGTTCAGCAAATATTGAAAAAACATCAACTGTAGAAAGTAAAATTCGATCAATAACAACTTATCCTGTGTCAAATTACTACCCCTGAATCTGAATGTCAGTGGAAATGCAATGACCACCACTGCACCTACACATACATGCCCCGAGCTACTGCATATATTAAGGTTTAATGAGCATACATTACTAGTTTGAAACGCATGCACAGATCAAACAGACCCATGTGTGTATATACGCGCACACACACACACACACACACACACACACACACACGTGCGAGCATGAATTTGGCAGGCCGCCCTGAGCATGTGTGTGGGGGGGGAAATATAAATAAAGAGATTGAGGAATCAAGGCCTAGATGAGGCTCGACACTCCTTTCTCTCACAATCCATTTCCCCAATTACGTGGGGGGACGCCAGCACCAAATGATCTGCCTCCATCTTTCCACTGGCCTGGAATGGAAGTCGACACGTGCAACACTCCTCATTTACCCCCGTATCTATCTCATCCAAACAAACAGGGACGCAGGCCGCCGCTGACCCTCCGCACACAATTCAAAACCCACTCGGCTACTGAGGACCTAAAGGACAGTTTCCAATTTCCTATCAGACAGTTTGACGTCATAACCGCGTCCAGTTTGTCGAGGAAACCAAATCCTCCGGTTGAAATAGAGAGAGACAGTGCTGGGATAAAAAAAAAGAAAAAAGGGGAAATGTAGAGTTGAGAGGCAGAAGAAGCCGTGGCCTGGCAGCGCTCATCTGTACAGATTATGGCCTGACATTTGGAGTCAGAACAAGCAAAATGTCAGACTGGTTATGACAGGAATGGTGATAGGCAGATTATGACTGACCCCTGCCCTGGAAGTTCTCAAAGGTCACCGCTTCAGTCAGCCGCCCGTGGGCTAATGTGCTTTCAGGTCACGGAATGGACAATAACAGAACCAAACAAGGAAACAGAGGGAAGTCTGCCCACATCAGTGTTTTACAAAGAGATTATTTCTTCAACATGAGGTTGCATTCAACTGTTCACTTAGCCGCAAACACGTAGCATTTATTATATAATGTCCTCAGTTTTAATGACTGGAAATAGATGAAATCTTCTCATCAGCTGTTACAAACACATGTTTACAGAAAACTGTGCGGATGACTTTTAGGTGTCGTGTCAAAAACATTTTTAAATGAAAAAGAAGCCTTCAATATGCTCTTGCTGCCTTCACATGCTTTCGGAATTACGGCAAATACGAGTTCCCGACATGCAAAATGCACATGAAGGCGCCATCACGTCGTGATTTCCTGTGGGAGATCGTATTTTAATACAGATTGAGTGACTTATCTTCAGAAACTTAAAGGACAAGCAAGATGTGTTTATACTACAA
Organism: Solea solea; assembly: GCF_958295425.1. Taxonomy (NCBI): domain Eukaryota; kingdom Metazoa; phylum Chordata; class Actinopteri; order Pleuronectiformes; family Soleidae; genus Solea; species Solea solea. Next base: position 3,841,199 of record NC_081153.1, on the reverse strand, counting down.
ATGACCAGTGTGTAAAAGTGAAATGATTTCCATTTGGCAGAAATGGAACATGAAATCCAGTTTGTGTTGTCTCAACCACAGAATAAGACCTTTATATTTACATCAGGAGTGGATCTTCTGGCTTCACCAACAGATGTCACTCTATCCTACACACGGTACATTTAAGACTAGATTCTTTTCCATTTTAAAGTTACAAAATCAAGCTTTGAGGAGGAGGTCAGACCAACGTGTATAGAGAATGAAATTGTGTCTTTAAATCAAGCAGCTACGTTTGCCAAAATCTGATCCAAGAGTCGGACTGAGCACCAAGTGCCAGTCATGAGCTTGTTTTTGAGACAAAAGTCAAATTGAATCCATTCCTTGCACTTTGTCCTCCTTTGGTTTTGGAGACTGTTATTACAGCATGGACACACAATCACTGTTAAGGGAGGCTTTAGTGTATGGCCAATTGATTCCTGGTTAAATACCATATAAGCGGAGCCTTTAACCACTTTAGGTTCACGCGAGTTCAATACGCAGGCCTTTTCTCCCTCAGCACCATGATACAAACAAGATTAGCTCCTGCCATTACGTCAGTTTCCAACAATCAATATGTACCATTAGCGCTAATCACTCTTTAATTAGTGATATATGCATGGCCTCTGGCTCGCCTCGAGTGCATCCATTTGGGGCTCAGCGTTAACGTGACATCCACCCACGGTGAACACTTCCCGGCACTCGCACGCTCTCTTTATTATTATTGTAAAGCAGTACAACCTATACCGCATTACGCTTTAAAGAGATCACAAGCGCTACCTGTTTCACCCGGGGCAGTCCCTCACCTTCATCTATAAAGAAAATTAACAAAACCCACAACGCTCCATCATCCAGTTTAAAGATCCCCTCTGTTGATGAGCTGGATTTCCCTTCACGAGACACTGAAACAACAAGGATGGGCTCAGCAGCTTCTCTGTGAGAAGAGAGGGAGCATGTACAGGCGTCTCTTACTGCTCATGCAGCGCAGGCATTAGAAATGCCTTTTATACACTATGAATGATCCTTGGCACAGGCTGAGAAGGGAGAAACCATTCGCCTTTGGGCATAAAGACGGTGAGCTTTGATTATTGATTCACTGTCTCTCTTCTTTACACACAAGGTACCATTTCGACCTGAAAGAACTCGTGAGCTTAAAAAAAGAAGAGAGAGAATAGACGAAAGGGGGGCGAGTCCTCCGAGGGGGAAACATGTCGGGGGATTTAAACCAAAGCTGAATTGAAATTCGCCCGTTTGGTGGTGCACAGGACGAAAATGAGAGACAACAACTTGAAGTTTTTATATTTATCAGTGTGTGATGTATAAAAAAACAACAACATGCATATTCATTCAAACGTTGTTCAGAACAGTGTAATTTTAAATGAGAGCGTGAAAACAGATCACTTCTCTCCTTAATTTATTATGTCTTTGAAGCGGTGGTAATGGTCTCTGGTTTTCTGATGCTATGTTTTTTTACATTTACATAATATGTTGTGCCAGAAGAATAGAAAAAAAAAAGAAATATATAGCTGTTTTTTTTCTTTTTATGGAAACGGTTAAAAATACCCAGGATGTTGCAACATAACAGCAACACATGCCGGTTTAAGCTGCCCTCAAGTACAGGCCTGGGATCAGACAAACATCCCAACCCTCTGCAGGAGAGAGGAAACTTTCAACTGACCACATACTGCCGTCGCTTTGTGTCTCCCATTCAAGATTAAAAAGAGGCCACACCCACTCCCAAAACAAGAAAATACTCCATTATTGCCAAGATTCTAACATTGATGTAAAAAGAATATATAGTTGAATTAACAATGGCAAGTGCATGTCATTACGAACCACTGAAGTCTGAATGAATCTCAGAAAAAAGAACATTGGATTTGCTCGGGCAGAGATATGGTGTGTTCTTGTGGCGGCCTTACTCGTGTTTATTTCCTCTGCTGATGGTTCTATTCGCTGTGGCTCAAGGTCGCCGTCTTTATCTGCCTATTTCGTGGGAGATTATTTGGCATTTCTTCTCCACAGTGCTGTGTGTGTGTGTGTGTGTGTGTGTGTGTGTGTGTGTGTGTGTGTGTGACAGGAAGAGACGCTCTCAGTATCAACAAGGTCCAAGGGTGAGTGGTGAGCGAGTCATGTTGCTGTGCAGAACTGTCCGTTATGTGAGCGTGTGCACGTGTGTGTGTGTGTGTGTAGGGGTTGGTCTGTGGGGGGGTTACAGGGGTTTGGGTAGTGGACGTCAGTGCAAAAACCTATTAGTATGTCTGAGCCTGCATCTCCAAATCTTGTTACTCTAAACTGATGCAACAGGAAAGCAATACAAACTCCCTCTCCCTCCCTCCCTGCCTCCCCCCACTCTCCCTCTCTCTCTCCTGGCCTTCCTCTAGCTCTCTCACCCACTTACTCTCCTGCACTACCTGCACTTGCATTGCTGTGCTTGTTTGTCGCCCCCTGGACAAACTCTCTCTCTCATGTTATTGTTCCAATTCCCTGCTGAAAATCCTCTCTCTTCCCGCGCTCGCTCTCTCTCTCGGTTCAGAATCACCGTCTCTGCAGCCGTCTGATCTGTGCTCCTGTTTTAGTTTTCTCATCCTCCCGACTGTAGTGTAACATCTCTCCTCTCTGAAACTGTTTAGAGTTCTTCTTCATCAACACCTCAGAAATAGAGCTTGCATCTTTGCTGTGACGTCTTTCACGCCGTTATTTCTTCACAATGTCCAGATACAGGAAAAACGAAATGAAAATCAAAAAGACAAACAAACAAAGGCTCAAAATAGGTCCAAACTTGCTCGTCCACATGTTTATGCATTACTGACCCGAGATAACATCTCATCACGAGGTGAAATTGCAATAAAAACTAATATTATTGTTATGGAATGTAGGGAAAATGACGCAATCATTGGGTCAAAGGAAGTAGAACCTGGAGCGCTTTGTCCTTGTAAGGCCGCAGCTTCAAGGTTCTCGTGTCTGGGCCTTGAAATATCACAGCCTGTGGTTCAGCTTTGTCAGCTCCGCGTCCACAACTCGCTCTCTTGAGTCACCTCGACTCTTAAGTCGCGTCCTTCTCTTCACTTCCCTTCAAAACAAACAAACCAACCAACAACAAGCAAGGCGACGTGTTTGTAAAGAAGACAGACAGCGGTGATGGTGAGTAGATTTAACCAATGAACCACCATGTGTCCTGTGAAGGTTGACCACATTTTCAAACACCTTATATTTGTGCACACTCACACATGTAAGCTCTGATTATTAACCGTTTCAACAAACTGGGAACTTTCCATTTCATTAAATGTATTTATAGGTTATTATTATGCTGTTATTTTACACCCCTGAAGTAAATGAAATAAACACGTGCGAATGGTTGTCTGCTGTCTTTTTTATATCAGTTTTGCTATTTAGAAGATGATAACTGTCTTTGTGCACCACAGACTGAACATAAAAATGACTGACGCCATGTCGCCATGTTTTTTTAAACCAGAAGTTCACAGATGTCACCTGCAGCCAGCTGTCAGGAAAACTGCTGTCTCCACTCCAGAGGAGTCGCCCCCTAGTGGCTGACAACTCCCTCCTTCCTTGGATTGATTATGGCTGAAAACACCAAGAAGAGGAGGGTGTGTAGGTGGTGTGAGATCACCTCGGTATACATCATAAGCCAATGACCCTTTTCCCCTTTTTTTAAACAGTCACATTACATACAAATGCACTATTTTATAAAAATGTAATTTTCATTGTCACAATTATCATGTAAAGAAAAATTGCCTTTATTTCCACATCTGGAGTCAAATAACATAATATGAGGTCAATTATTGTTGTCCAAGTCCGTCCCTGTCCATAAAGCTGCCATAGTTTGGACACCCCTGTCATAAGCGCTGGGAGTGTTTTGGTAATCCCTCCAAATTCCTCCAGGTGGCGACCTCATGAAGCCATGCAAGTGGAGCTTTAAATTGTGGCCGAAAACAATATCTTGTTCGAAATGAATTTCACTTTTTATCTTCAGCCTGTACGTCATGTCATGTCGGTGTCAGAGACGCGTCGGAGACACATCCATCTTCCCAGTTGGAAAACCAGCGAGTGTGAACCCCCCCCCCGAGCCCCCCCGAGCCCACGATAGATTCCTCTCTTTGTCTGGAGCCTGGGCCCCACCGCTGGGATTTCAGACACTAATACTCGATGTAACCCAACATGGATTGTCAGTGTTTCCTTAAAGCACACAAATCCCCTTGTGAGCACAGCCCACCTCCCCCTGTCACAACACCCCAAGGATGCTGCGGTCTCCATAGGGAGCATGAGGACGCGACGCCCCAAGGAGTTGAATAAGTTATAGAATGTGGAATCCCCCTCCCTCACATAATTCACTGGTGAGAGCGACAGTATGTCTTCTTTATTGACAAATAATATCTGTCCTGTGATATGTATGTTTGTGCTGTTAAGACCTGGTGTTTCTTCTGTGATGGACTACTTCATCATGTTAGCGGAGGCTGTGATTAAATGTGTGTTGTTTTATGACGACGGTGTAATTGAGGGAGGGTGTAATAAAAGTTGCCTGAGGCTTTTTTTTTTTTTGCCTTTTTCCATAGAAGGGGCTAAATATGGGCTGACGACAATATCAGATGGAGTTTTCTCCTTACAACTCCCCTGACATGGCTTCACAGCAGCGAGCTCTCAGATTTGAAATCAGAACAGGTATCACACACACACACACAGCAGCTGTGAATTGTGTCCTGTCTGGGGAGTCAGTGAAATAACCCGACTCCAGAAGTCATAAATCTGACTGAAATTGGTCTTATATGCAGCCAAATAAAGCACTGAAGTGTCAGCGCCTGTGCATTCAAATGTCTGCTCACTCTTGCTTGGAAAGGAGTGGGGAAAAAAAGACAGAGGCAAACATGTAACATATCATTTGGAATATGCATTATACATGCTGTGAGGGCAAGAAATCATGACACACGGGAGAACAAGGGGGCGTCGTGACACACACGGGTGGAAAATATAAAGTCACACGCACAACGGAATCAGAACAATAGCAAGGAGGTAAATCATTTACTTAATGTCGCCCCGGAGAGAACGTAAAAGCATTTATATGAGGCCCAGAAAAGAGGGCCTGGTACACAATTTTGAAAAATGAGAGCGGCGCCACTCACACGCTTGTCACTGTCATCCTTCAGTGCATATCACAGACGCTGGGAGTTATCGGCTGGGTATTGAGTTAAGACTGCTCTCCGCTCTGCGGCGCGATCAGATCCACTCAGAGGAAAGTGGGATAGAGGCAGCGTGCTGCACAGCCAGTGCTGAGGAATGAAATTTTCCTCCAAAATGAGAAAATATTATTACACACAGTCAGGAATTTCCTCATTACGGGGAGATTTTCCGCTCCAGTCTTCGGGCTCAACCTTACACACATCTGCCTTTGACTTTAACTGGATGAGAGTGCACGCAGCCAAGCCTGTCGTCAATTATTCACCTATGACGGCGTTTCAACTCGAGACGATCCCCCGGCTCCCTCCTATGTCGCGCTCTGAGCAGCCAAACTTTCTCCCTTGTCCTTATTTTTTCCCCCCTTCTCCTTTTCTTCTCTCTCCCACATCCTTTCACACCATTTCTGCTTCTCCTTTCATGCCTCGAGCCTTTCATCCTCTACCTCCACCAGCCCTCACCCTTCCACCCTCTTTGCATCTCCCCCAATCTTGACATATTCCATCTCTACTTGGGCTTGTCAAGCAATGGGTGTCCCCCCCCCACCACCACCACCACCACCAGCAGCACCACTGACAAAAACACCTTCCTCGCCTCCTCCTCCTCCTCCTGCTGCTGCTGCACCACCAAACCGCGCTCCTCCATCCCTCTTCTTCCCGCCACATCTCCTCTCATGTCAGGGAAACCTGTAGGCATCCGCGTGCCACTTTTGATCATTGCTTTTACCGGGAACCCTCATCACCTTGCTCTGCCTTGGGGCGGCACAGAGAGGCAGAGAGGGAGACAGAGAGAGAGTGAAGGGAATGAAAGGTAGAACAGAGTAAAAGTTCTGTCACGTCTGGCTGACATGTGCGCCGTCGTATACAGCGGGAGAGCAAATTTGGCACATGCAGCTCTCAGCAATGAGCTGTAAATAAACCTCCCCCCGTTAGAGCTTTTGTATATCACACAACAGAGGACGACACGCGCGCTCTCTGTTATTATTATCACACGTAATTGGAGGGAAGATGAGGAAGAAAAGAAAACACAAAATTGTTCTCCTGCAACTGTAACGGGGACGTTGCCAGTGACAGCAGCAGCAGCATTATGGGAATGTTGTTTTTTTGTATAATGCATAGTCTTGTGCTTTGTTAAAGAAATAAACTGCAGCTAAAATTAGCTTTTTAGGAACTCCTCATTATATTTTTGTGTCGTCCAATGACTGAATCCACAGACGTGAAGCATGTGAAGGATCACATGCAACACCACAGTCCACTTCATAGACACGTCTTTGTGTTTGGATCAGGCCTACTCCTATTAAAAGTGATTGCATAATAAGTTTATTATCAAAATGCTTTTTGCCTCCAGCAAGTGTAAATATGTTTCAGTGAGCGCTCTCTTGTTTCCATTCACTTTTTATCCAGTGTGCCCATAAAAGACCGGGGCAGAGGCAGCTATTGATATCACTTGATATCTCTAATAGATTCAGTTTTGTGCCCAAAGGGTGGAAATGAATGAAATACACAAAGTGATCACTTTATGTCACAGGAAGATTCTTACCTACAAAATTCACTTTAAATCAGCTGCTTCGTTTACTACAGTTCAGAAAGGTGTCAGACATGAGTGTGTGTGTGTGTGTGAGTGTGTGTGTGTGTGTGGATGAAGAACATTGGCGATCAGTGTGAGTGAGTAAAGCTTCACACTGTTCCAGTCACAGAGGCATTAAAATCCAACAAAGGTGTTAAACTTTGGACGACCTGCTGGACACGCCGCATAAAACCGCAGTAAATTATGCCAACGAGGAGACGAACACAGACTGCTGGAAATAAAACGTTATGGATGTGACGGAGAGTGTGTAGGGGAAAGTGTGTCTCTACACACACACACACAGTCATCCTCCCCGTCAGCTGGAATAAAAGGTTATTAGTCTGGCTCTGAACACATGGACTGCAACAGCCCGAGCCTCTATATCACATTCCTGGAACACACTGTGTGTCGCTTTTCACTGCATTCTCTTCACAGCAACTTTCAACACATCATCCTCGTGCAATAAAACGTAAAGAAGAACTTTTTGTTGGACATAAATTGGAGGTGACGCGGGAAAAAAGATCGCACATAGTTACGAACTTCCACTGCCAGCGCTGTCGTCTTCACGTATGCACACAGTGAGTTAAAATGACACAACACTGCTGTGTGTCCAATGCACACAAAGCCAAGTACTCAGTGAAGGGAAGCGGTTCATAAAAGCAGGTGCTGTCGAGCAACAGCATAGCAACACAATAACTGCAGTCACCAACGTTAGTGGTGTGTCCTAGTGGACGTGGAATACATGTTTCACAGCAGCTGCAACTCTCAAACGAGGGGGAAATAGTAGCTCAAGTGTACAGCGTTGTAATACAATACAATCCCATCCAACTTTATTTATAAAGCACTTTAAAAAAACAACAACAGCTGAAAACAGTGCTGTAATGACTGCAAGCGATGTCTCTTCTTTGTATTCTACTATTAAAATCAACTTGTCTGCTCTGTCGTCATGGAGCTGTTCTGTCCTCTTCCTCTTAGACAACTCTAATATTTCCCTAATTGCATCCCACAACTATCAGTCTTCCAATAATTGACTAAACATGCTTGAATGATGCATACTTGAATAATTTCCCTTTAATGGCCGATGGGAGAGTTAGATTACGATTCCACAGCAGTTGAAATAACAATAAAGAATCGACTTTGTACGAGCTTTAAACAACAAAAACGCTGGTTTAGCACTTTGCAGAGCAAGAATTCCTCAAGCAGGCAAAATCATGAAGGTCCTGGCTGCTCACTGGAGCAGCTGGTGAACTAATGAAGCTGCAAAAGTAAACACTAACACACAAGAGGACGAGTCAACTTCAATCCTCGTCAGATCATCTCTTCTTGCTGTACCTGACTTTAACAACTTTAAAGGTCCACTGTGTGACATTTAGAGGCAGAAATAGAACATACGACATAAGTATGTTCATATAAGTGTATATTTGTGACGGAGGAAGAGTTGGACAGTTGTTGGACTCATAAACTAACAGAGAACCTGATGCATCCTTCTTAGTACACACTGGCTACCATCGTTCCCTGGCATACTTGGGAAAGGAGGTGGAAAGTAATGAGTAGGTTGTTTGTGTACTTTGTAATTTTACTTTCACTTAAGTAAGTTTTTTTGGAAGTACTGTACTTTGTACTACATTTTAAATCACATACGTTACGGAGTAAAAAAGAAAAATGTTCTCACACACCGGAAACTTTGGCACGGAATGATGAGGACATTGATGAGGACATTGATGAGGACATTGATGAGGACACTGGGCATTAATTAAGGTCCCTGAGTGAGTGAGAAAGTTGAAAGTTATTTAGTCAGCACTTTGACTAGTAAAGGTTTGCCTTTAATTAAAAACAATTCATTTCAGATCTGTGTCCCCAACCTTGTTAAAAAAAGTAACTCAGTAACTTTAACTCTAAGTGAATTTTAAACAAGCTACTTTTTTTACTTGAACTTAAGTCCACTTTTAGACTTTTACTTGTACTTAAGTAACATGTGATAAAAATAGTGTAACTTTTACTCATGTAGAACATTTCAGTTCTCGTTCTACCTCTGGGTTTGAGCAGAGGAGTTCCTCCATTTGTTACAATGTGCAGTTTCAACCATTAGGTGTCACTAATTCTTACATACTGGACCTTTAAAGGCTGTGCGATCAAGCCTTAAATCTACAACTGTGGCATTTTCACACTGATTGAGGGAGAGAGAGAGGAATAGGCTGAATATGTGTTAAAAACTGTTTTAAAAGGGCGTCACAGTGTTACTGACCTCGTCGTCCATTCATAAGATCGCACTGAGATGTCAGGGATGACATCTCTAAGACAAACTAAGACAAAAAGAATCGCTAAGCTGTTTTTTTGCAACCAATAAAGAATAAATAAAGAAACAAATAGACATGTTTCTTGTCATTTAATTTTGTTCCCATTTGAACAAAAACCTTAAAATCACCAATGGTGTTCTTATCCTCATGGAAGCAGTGGGAGAAGATGATGATGATGATGATGATGATGATGATGATGTTCCACTCAGTCCACAGATAACTGTGGGGTCTTGTAAACAGGGTTAGTTAGACTGATTAGAATGTTTACCTGTAATTGCAGCCCTAAGAAAACAATGCAGCAGCTTCCACATGTCAAACAAAAACTCACTACTTTACACATGTGTCGATAAATAAAGACAATGCACTTGCATGGGTGACCCCACCCCCTCTCTCCCACCCTGTACTATTCCTCCCCCATCACCTCTTCTGTCTTAAGTGAGCCATTTAGCTGCCCAACTATCGGAGCTGTCACAGTCTCCTGCTCGTCTGAAAGGCACCTATTTACGGCCTCCTCCCCTCCTTTAGATGCCCTCTGTTCCCTCCGCTGCTCTCTCATCCCCTCCGTCCTCCCACACCTCCCTCGGGAATTGCAAAGTTCACGTCGCCGCCAACCTGTTGTTTTTGTTTCGCCGAGACTGGCCGCGGCTCGCCCTCGCAATCACAGTTAATGAGCGAAGACACACGGAGCCGCGCGCGCAATCAGCAGACAAATGGTGATACTCGTGCAACACACATTCAGTGCCCAAAGTCTTATGGGTGAATGGTTTTACAAGATTAAATTGGCTCCTAAGTATAGGGTATCTACCCATCAAGACCAGAACTACATCAGTCATTACTGACCACACAAACGCGTCACAAGCGCTCTCTCTCTCTGTGTGTGTGTGTGTGTGTGTGCGTGTGCACATTCCCTACGTCCTCCCTCCTTCTCCCGTCATCCCCTCGCTCTTATTTCATACCTCACTTTCCACCTCTGCCTCTCTTTTCCTGTTGCTAATCCCTCCATCTCTCCATCCTCAACCATAAGGAGTTCACCGTTGGTGTGGCCGCTGTGTGTTTTGGCAGTTTACGCCGAAGCCTCTCCAGTCCAACCACAGTCGGCTCAGCTGGGAAACCTCACAGTGCTCACTGTAGGCCATCCACACACACACACACACACACACAGAGCTTCAAAAGAGTGGCTTCTGGACGGACCCCTGGCAGCTGTCATCCGTCTCTGGGCCACTCTGGGCAAAGTGTCCTGAGGAGATGCGGTTTTTCCAGCGATGCCATGCAAAGCTGCGCTCGGAGCTGAACGCCCGCGAGCAGAGGAGGTGAATTGTGTTTAATACGTCAACCTGAACCCGTGTAGGCAGTGGCCGGCGTCCAAACCAGCGTTTGCTTTTCATTTTAGATGCAAAAGAGAGAGATTGAGAGAGAGAGAAACCTGTGCTTTTTCTTTTCAATGAAATAATATAATCATGTATCATTTTACATGGTAATTTGCAGCCCTACCACATGGATTTGCATGTACGCAGGTCTGTGTATGCGATCTGTAACCCCAGTCATACTGGACCTTTTTTGGATTGAAATGCTAATGACAAATTACCGTTCACATTTGAGCTGGTTCTGGTCGATGGAATCTGAGTAAATATGCCCTGTAATTATGGCCGTTATGCTTTTTTTTCATCTTTCAAATTGCATTAAGCACTTTTTAGACATTTGTGAGAAGCTGACAGCCAGCAGTGAAGATGAAGACGAGAGCTGGCTTCACATGTGATCAACACAATGTGGTCCCTATTAGTCGCCTCTCCCACTAAAACAAACTACAGTCCACTCAGGTCCTCTCCTAAATCACATTAATCTTTTTTTATTCTTTGATTACTTGGACGGCAAGAAGGAGTTTATTCAGTTTGTGGGAACGCGTTCTGCAAAGTTTGTAGAGACTAATTAAAAAGTTGCATTGTTGTGTACAGTGTGGATATACTGGAGAGTAAAATGACCCCCAACTGCCAATCACTATTGATTAGCAGTACAAAAAAGAAAATGTACCCGTAACGAAGCAAACTGCCAACCGCAGACAGACGACGGGGGCGCACACAGCACAGATTGCCTGAGTTTTGGACGAGGCCTCCAGCGCCACTTTGTGATTCACTCGCCGGAGATAAAGAACGGACTTCTCCGGCTGTCTGTTTTGTCTGGCGTCTTCAATGTGACAGACAGATGAGTCATAACTGTGCTGCGGAGCCGACAGACTGCGGAGACGAAGACAAATTCAGATGTAGAACAAGAGGTTGGACAAGGGGGGAGGTGGGGGGGAGGGGGGGAGAGTGAGCTGGGAGACACCTGTCTGCTGCACTGGGTCGCAGTGAGAGTGAAGAGAAAATAACCTCGTCATCTTACTCTTGAATCCAAATATGAAAATATTTGGGGCCATAAATCACATTCTCCTCACTTTCTATACTATTCAAAATGACATCACTTTAGATAATATTTGCATTATTTATTCAGGTGTTATCACACATCAGTCCGTGTCATTTAAAACTTTCAATTTCGCCTCCGTGAGATAACAAACAACGTGCAGAGGAAAACTATTTCATCATTTCTTCTTCCCTCATCTGTCATGAGAACACTGAACACTGTCAGGGTTTATAATAAGGACATGGACAACACTGGACAGTGAAAAGAAGGCTGCAAAGTCCACATTAAAGCACACACTGCTTCACATTAGTTTAATTTAATCCATGGACAGTTAACACTGAGCGCATCGGTGCACTTTGCATTACCGTAATTACGTGACAGGAAAAATGGCAACAGTTTCTGAAAGCTGGGAAGTTACATGTCAAAGCCAACGTGTGGTTATTATGGTTATTAGAGAGTTGGAGAAACGCTTGTGCATAGTTTAATCCAATCCAATCCAACTTTATAAATAAATCACTTCAAAACAACCACAGTGAACCGAAGTGCTGTACAGTAGAATAAATAAAACACACAATAAATATAAGGCATATAAGCTCACAAGAGGCGATAAGATGCATCGAAAACAACTCAAATAAATTAAAAGATTTAAAAATATGTGGATGAACACCGTAATAAAAACACATTAAATATAATATGGGTATTGAAACAAACTTATACTGTTCAAATTTAACACGTAAAACCTGGTGTTACAGTGTTTGTTCTTAATAAAAGTTTTTGTTTTCTCCATTTGAAATTGTTAATGCACTATTTTAACGCGCATTAAATTGTAAATAACTGCCAGATATTGAAAGTTATTCTGGAAAAATGGGCATTTTAGTCAAAAGTAGTTAGTCGAAGGACATTTTCTGGCCCTTTTATGGTTAAAATAAGCAAACAAGTTGTGAAGCTTAGGTGTTAAAGGGTAAAATGGAGGTGGTTTGAAGTCCTGGTTTGAGTAATTATCTGCACAGTATCTTGTAAATAGAGTAAAGTACCTTCACCTTGTTTTACAACACGGCCCCTGAGTAAACGCACAGTTCACTCACCGCTTTTCACCTATTTTTCACTTCACTTTCTTGTATAGAAACCCTCGCAGATTTAATCGTCCTACAGAACATCCAACAAAAAAAAAAACACGCCCGCTAATCCTCCTTCTTGCCTATAGGCCTATTTTCCGCCCCCAGGCTGGAGCTCGTGCGTACTCTCTGCTCACGACGACGCGTATAGTATAATGTATAACTAGTGTATTTCTGCTGTATCCCCATTTGATTTCCACAACCATTGTTTGGGACATTTACCTCGTTATGTCTGCAGCTTTTCTGCATGAGCGTACATATGTGTGTGAACGTGATTATGTGCACTCGTGTGTGTCTGCTGTTTCCAATCTCCATGGATATGTAAGTGTGTGTTTCTCTTCTTACCCCGGGGCCATCTGCAGCGAGGTGTCCCCCAAGGCCTCTTCCTCACACCCACGCCCCTCCACCTCTCCCTCTCTCTCTTTGCAATTTCCCTTGTCTAGCTGTAGCTCCACTCCCCCCCCGCCTCACCCCACCTTCCCCCGCTGCCCCTCCTTTTGCCCTCTTTAGCCACGACACTTTGAATCAAGCAGAAATTAATGCAGATGATGCGTTCACTGTCTCGTTGTCTCCTTCATTCACCGGATGGATAATGCGGTAACAACAATTTTATCGCGGTTGTGGTGCGTTTATGTTGCCGTCTTTTTTCTTTTCTTTTCTTTTTTTAAAAGCAAAGACGGGTCTGTGCGCATACATACATAAGTGCGCGTGTGTTTATTAGAGAGACGATATATATGATAACGTTGGCCTTTTGGTAAAGACGCCAGTTTATATGCATGAGATACTGGGAGTGAGGTATGACTCGTAATGGGGATGTAAATCAGTTTACTCAGTCACATTATGGGGACTTGTCTTCCTCATGGGGGGGACAAAAAGAGCATCATTGAATTTTAAGATGGAGATATGTTTTCAGGGTGACGAGAAGAAGGAAGAAAGAAGAAAGAAGAAGAAGAAGAAGAAGAAGAAGAAGAAGAAGAAGAAGAATCTCTGATCTTGTAACTTCCTCTTTGATGGGGAAGGAAAGAGTGAGGCTACATTAGCTATGTTTCAAATTTCAACTGAAGAAAGAAAATGCACACTTTTGTCAACTGATGTAGCAATTATCCGGAGTTAGTTGACCAGGATAAGCAGTAGATGGTGCAAAACTCCATCCACGTAACAATAAGAAGGTGTAAGTGCTGAGACATGGTTTCCTCATCAGTCCACACATTCCTCTCGCCCACTGCGGCCACCATTTCCGTTGTATTCGGTAAAATGTAGAAGTGGAGGGACGTCCAGTTCTGTGATTTCTCAGAGTCCTCATCTCATTTCCTTATAGCACTTATTCTCATTTACAGTTTACAGTAGCCTTCATCAACATGTCAACTTTTCTACCTCCATCTCAAGCACAGCAAAATTCATTTCAAGAATTTCTCAAACAGTCTGTGTTTCCATTCAGATGTTTTCTTTATCTGCACAAATCCAAAATGTGCATGAAAACACTGAGCCAGACGCTGGTCTCTTCACACAAACACACGTCAGTGATCAAACAAACACAGCCAATGAAAGGCCACAGTTGGTCAAGTCAGCACAGTTTAATCAAGCTAAGGCCGTAGTCCGACTAAGACAGGCAGCTGGACAACTTGCCCAGCCTGAGTAAACTGTACATGCAGAGGAGAACATCTATGAAGTATGTCTGACTCCACCTCCCATAGGTGGCGCTGTATTTTTCTAGAGACAAACGGCGAAAGACAAGATAGACGGTGAGATGGATCGTGCTGTGGATGTTTATTGTGATATAAATTAGATGGAGCTACGGCTCTTGTGGTTGCTGTGTTGTCTGAAGAAAGACGTCTGGTGCAGTTTATATACGTCGTCTTCTTCTACTTCCCAGTCAAAACCAGGAGGAAATTTTGGTGCATGCGCAGAATGCCAAGTCCTACTCCAGTCTGACTAAGCATATACATGCAGGAGTAATCGGACTATGAATCATCCAGGTATGTTAGTCTGACTAATACCAGGTCGATTTTAGTCAGACTATCCTATCATTGTCCAAAATAAGACACCGCTGTCGTATAATTTCCGGCAACATTACAGCAGTTTAAATGTCTTCTCCTTCTACTTCTGCGTAAAAGTCTGACTCCAGTCCAACTCCAGTCCAACTCCAGTCCAACTCCAGTCTGACTAAGTGTGTAGATTCAGGAGTACTCGGACTATGAATTATCCAGGTATGTTAGTCCGACTAATACCAGCTCGATTTTAGTGAGACTATCCTATCATTGTCCAAAATAAGACACCGCTGTCGTATGATTTCCGGCACATTACTGCAGTTTAAATGTCTTCTCCTTCTACTTCTGCGTTAAAGTCTGACTCCAGTCCGACTCCAGTCTGACTAAGTGTGTACATTCAGGAGTAATCGGACTATGAATCATCCAGGTATGTTAGTCTGACTAAGACTAGCTCGATTTTAGTTGGACTGACATGTTTGCATGACATTAAGTTATTGTCTAAGTCCGACTAAAATCGGACTTTTAAAAGAGTGTTCACAGCTACTGTCCCAAATCAAAGCCTCAAAATTCAACTTTATGATCAAGCAAACGTCCGCCAGTGTTGATCTGTTGATCTGAGTCTGTGAGGAAAAGCTGAATTAATGTGCAATCGTGCAGTCCATACATTATGTATGGACATCAAAAGTGCACATTTTAAGACTACATGAGCAAAAAGTGTTGATTTGTGAATATCCACATTAATATTTGTATACTGTAAGTCAGAGTGTGTGTGTGCGTGTGTGTGTGTGTGTGTGTGTGTGTGACGACAGGAAGCCTCTCCATCATGTTTGTGAGGCTGTCTGTCTCTATCTGTGTGTGTGTGTGTGTGTGTATGTGTGTGCAGATATGTGCGCGTGTCACATTGTAATCCGCCACCTGGAGAGAGCAGAAAGGGGTTATGGGTAATATGCGAACCGCTGTTTGATTGATGAGCCAATCAGAGCGGCACAAAGGATTTCATTAACAATAGACACCCTGCCACAAATCAGCAATCATACAAACACACGCGCACACACACCCACACATCTATCAACACAGAAGCACACACACACACACACACACACACACACACTCACTCAGTCACTTATCGACACATGCAAGTGCTAAAGCCTTCCCCACTCACTCCAGCACAAGAACACACTGAAAGGTGATGTGTGTGTTTAGTGTGTCTGTGTGACATCAGTAACACTGTTATCACAAAGTCAGCAGTAATATTGTGGTCATTTCATCAGCAGTGAGAATGCATATTATGGGTCACCGGTTTGCTTTTGGGGGGAAAAACCTGCGCATGCCGAATCAAAACCGAGCATGTGTTCATTCCTCCCTGTTTCTCAATTGCTGTGCTTTTGATGAAGAGTTGGGGCTACTTGACGGTGGGAGGAGGAGGAGGAGGAGGAGGAGGGGGGGGGGGGGGGTGTGGTCGGCTACAGGCGGCAGAATTACTTTTTCTTTTTTAAGTAAATTCGTTTTTTACGCCCTGTGAGCCCTTTGCTCCGTTTTGATCAGCTCACTTTTAAAAGGGGGGGGGGGGGCACAGCTGCTTAAACACACACACACACACACACACAGAGAGAGCATGGGGATAGGCTATACTTTCTCATTAGGGTGACAGAGATGTTATTTATGTGTGTGTGTTGTGGTGTTTCGTTATTATTGATTGCAATAATAAGATATGTGGACGCACAGATTATTTGCATCCCTGAGCAGAGTTATTGTTATCGGGGGGGATGATGTGATTATGATGGTCATATCCACACTGCCTGGGGCAAGACGCTGTCTGACTGCCTAAATGTGTGTGTGTGTGTGTGTGTGTGTGTGAGAGAGAGAGAGAGGGAAGGCAAATGTCTGCACAGACAGAGAGTAAGTCTGTGTGTGTGTGTGTGTGTGTGTGTGTGTGTGTGTGTGTGTGTGTGTGTGTGTGTGTGTGTGCACCCTGCCATCTCCATAGCATGTCTATGTCTAATTGGCTCAGGCTGATTCCACCCCTGGAATCCATTTTACATGGTTACCAAGGTGACAGCATCCGTTGTTTCCATCGTCGGATAAAAAACATGTCAGCTCACACACACATGTGAGTGTGCGCCAAACACACACACACACACACACACACACGGGGCACACAGTGGCAAAACGTGCACTCTCCCCAATCCCCGTTAATTAGCTCCATCTATTAGCAGCAAATCCACTAATTAAAGAGGCGCCAAGACGCGACCCAAAGAAAGCTATCTACATGAGCCATATGGAGGGCTAAATGTGGAAGGGACCCAGTAATGACAGCATGCACACACTCATGTGACACACTCGGAGACACACATGTGCAATGTATGAGGGAAGGTCAACGAACACCCTTGGCTGTTTTTATCTGCAAACCCTTCACAGAGCTGGAGAATATCGTGGGTAAACGGCTTCTCAGAGGCGGATGAATAGATGTCATACAGGTGATTAGTGCTGTAGCCTTGTCATGATGAAACACCACTGTACACCATGAATGCCAGGGCTGGGGTTGAGTATATAAAAAAGAAAGAAAGAAAGAAGGAAGGAAAAAGTGGAAGAAATGTAGTGAATACAATTCATACAGGCTTTCTAAAAAGCAGGCTCGGTAAAAAAACTGTTCCTCTCATTTATGTTCATCTGAAAGGAAAAATAATCTCATGTATTCACGCGCTAAAGTACCTATTGGTGAGGAGGTGAACTCAGTGTGAAAAGGGAAAGGTTGGATTTCACGTCTAAGTCGGCGTCTTTCTGCTTTTTGTTCGCATGCTGGAGCGGAGAGAGGCTTCCGAGTTGGCTTTTAAGGCTGCAACTGAAATCCCAATGTTCCTCTGTCCCCACAGCCCTCCCTCCATCCCTCCCCTCCCTCCTCATCCACCTTTAATGCAGACACAAGATGAATGAGAACAAACGGGGGGGGGGGGGCGATAGCAGTAGGACACCACAGGAGTGATTAAAAATATGATAGGGGAAGAAGATTTGATCGAATTGTGTTTTTTGGAAAACAGAAGAAAAAAAAACAAAAAAAACAACTTTTGATTGATACTCTCTAACCCTAAAAGGTATTAAACATGATGATTACCTTAGATTATCATAATCACATCATGAGCTAATAAACATAATGTGGTACAAAATCATAAAGATTTAATATGGTTTATGGGGCAAACTGAATAATTAACGACAGACCATTAACTCAGATGTAATTTTTGGATTCTCCCCCGGGAGTTTCTCCTTTTTGACGTGCACTCGGGAAAGTTCAAGCTTATGTATTAAACTGTCTTTAACAGTAACAGTAGCGACAGTAAATGTCTCGCTGAGATGGACATTTTACAAAGTGTCAGGTCAGAAGAGGGGAAAGAGGGGGGAAAAAAGCTGGCATTAGGGGTTTTGGGGATGGAGGGATGGATGGAGGGAGGGAGGGATGGAGGGAGGCAGGCAGGCTGTTGCCACCCAGCGGTTTTCTCCATGAAAGCACATTCAGGTGTCAATCTCCCGCAGGAATTAGAAAGCTCTGTGGGATGCCACTTATTTTCTACCCTCAGCACGCTCCTCTCCCCGTCTCCTTCTCCCTCTGTTAACCGAGTGATCAGCACTGCATTAGTGTCGGCACGACGGCGTCACGTTTCCCTCTCAAACAAAGGGGCTTCACAGGCCATTACACACACACTACGAGTGCATTTGTGAGCTGTAACTATCGCACAATATAATAAATACCTTTCGGGGGATTTTCAGCATTTTGTCGGCTGTGAATTTCCTGACAAAATGCAGCATTGCTCGGTTTGTCCCCTTGGTTTTTCCATCTGGTTATTTCAAGATATCCAAAAGCAAAGACTGTGGACCAGACGGTAGAGCAGGTTGTCCACTAATGAAAAGGTTGGTGGTCCGATTCCTGGCTTCTCCACTCTGCTTGTTCAAGTGTCCTTGGGCAAGATAGAGTTGCTGGCAGTGTGAGCGAGTGGAAGAACAATATATTCTGTGGAAATAGGTCAGTGGTTTTATATTCACCTGTCTGTACTTTATCATATGTTTACTTTATGTTTCACAGTATTTTATAAACCGTTGACTCTCCTGAGCCAAAGTCCATAGAGAAATGACAGGTGCTAGTGCAACGCTGCCTCGTTTGGTAAATTTGTGTCACTTAAATCAAATTAAAATGAGGTTTGTGTCCCTGCTGGTAACTGTGATTTAACTGAAAGAGTCTGTGTTTGAAGGTGGTTCTCAGGGCAGTGGGTGTGCACAGTGCAGTCAAAGCCAACTATGTATCAACGCTTTCAAAAAACCCTAAAATATCCCTTTTGAAGTTCTCATGATCCAGCATTTCCCCTCCACCGATTGTGGTGATTCCTAAACTGAGAGGCGTGTCCCGGAGGCCGCCGCTCTGCCGGCAAAGCACGGGCACGGTGGTCAAAAGGAGAGGCTGGTAAGTGTGTCGCAGACGATGACTGTCACTGCCAAAAACAATGAACGTTGGGATTAAACTCACCTGTGGCCAGAAAGCCAAGTATGTGTTCTGGATCTAATCTTAAACAACATCACAAATCCCATAAACAAATGGTTTTAAAATGGCCAAAGCTTGTTTTCTTTTATAAATCTGAGTATAATTACCTCAATTACGTCACAGTAGTAAATAATCTTTCAGTGCATATTAATTATGCATCACCACAGGCTGCTATTATATAATATTTAAAGTATCGTGTATGAAGTGTGGATGATGACGATGATGATGAAAGATTGTCATATTTTTGTCCCTCACTCGGTTAACGACTAATCAGCGAGCTATTTATAGCCCGGTGGGCGAGCGTGCAGAGCAACAGGCCCAATAGCTGCTCCAGTCCTCCGACATGTCAAGCCCCAGCCTTCTGGGTGACAACAAAGTCACGCTGAATTCAGATCATACTCTCCCAACCTTCTCCCTCGTCCTCCGTCTATACCCCGGTCCGCTAAAACACCCGTCACTGTAGAACACCAAAACATTTTCCTCAGCCCATTTTCCTCCTCGGTGTACGGCCACTTTAGTTGTCAGCTGCAACAGGAAGGGAAAAAAACAACCTTCTGGCAGATTATAGGGAAGGAGTGCAGATGACACCTTCCACCTATCTCTCACCATGGGCCTTTTTCTCTCCCCCCACTAAGTCAAGCCTGATGAATGTTGAGAATCTTTCAGGGACTCCACTTAAATTGTTTACCATGTAGCCTCACACACACCACTCCGTCTAATGGGCTGTGTATAGGTGGCACTTATATGGCCCACAACATTCAACACTATTAAACATGACCCTGTCTTTCATATGGGGGCCGGCCTCCGAGCAGTCGCTCCTCTGAATGGGGGGGGGGGGTGGACGGCGGCACAGGTATGAGCCGCCGTCTGTGTCATTCTCCACGCTGAGCCTTTTCAATTCTTTACACTCCATTGCTTCTGCCCTCCCCTCTCCTTTCAGTCAACACAGCTGCACTCAGTCTCTCTCCCCTCAAATCACCGTCTCCATCTATGAGGGGGGTTAAAATCAATACAACACCAAACAATGGCTTATAGGCCTAAGGGTGCAGTGTGCAGAAAGGTCACTGCTATACATTATGTATGGTGGCCAGCTAATGGTCAGTGTGCTTGCAGACAAATGGACTGTAAGCATCTCCCCTGTGTGATGATTGCACTGGGGAGATGCACACACACACACAATAATGCAAAGCCTGATGAGCACATACACCTATAGGTAAACGAGCACATGTATATAAGCGTGTTCAAAGGCCACTCACATGCACGCGCACACACACACACACCAATACGTATGGCTGAACACATGCGGTTAAATTCATATAGCATGAATGAGCCTGAAATAGATACACAAAAGGCGTGTTTCAGCCAGCGCTACTCGACTGGCCTCGGTACAGCACGGCACGGTTAATTTGCTTTTCCATTAGCGATAGTACCTGGTACTTTTTTTTAGTACGTGCTCAGGCGAGGCTCCAAGCGAGCCGAGCCGATACTATGCGTGACGTTGTCAGAGTGCCGTCACTGGAAGAGGCACAAGACTCAAAGCGAACAATTACCAAACTGTAGTTCAGTTAAAAAGACTAAAAAATCCTGAAAACGTGTGTTAATCGCAAAAAATTACATCATAAACTTTGTAAATTAGAACTAGATTTCTCCAACTCTGTTAACACAACAGAGAGACAGTGTTGTCTCCAGCACCAGCAACAACTGCCTATGCTGCAAAGAAAATGCAAAGGAAAAAAAGAATATGAGCTGGATAATAACGTCAATAAAATGCATCAATATTGGCAAAACGAGTTGAGTATGAATTTGTCTAACAGTCCTGCCATTAGAGCGAGAGCCATTACACAGCACAACCATTTATCCTGAAAAGAAATCCATCAATAAATCAATTTGTATAGCCCATATTCACAAATTGTAATTTGCTGCATATTGGACTTAACATGGTATCACATACTCTGTCTTTATCTCTAACAAGGGTGATGAGAAACAGTCAAAATAGCTTTTTTATCATGGAAAAAAAAACCTCACAAGTAAAGGATCTTTCACCCAGGGTGCAACAAATGTCAAATCTGACAGTAAGAAATAGAAACTGCTGTTGTGCTGAGCAACAACCACTGAACAGTCGCTGTGAGGGGCGTGAAGAAGAAAACATCACCACCAACTTCCATGTGACAAAGTTGAAGGCGTCACACGAAACTGCTGCTCAAATACAAAGGCCAGCAGGCGTGTTTGTGATGACTGCAACAGTCCCACCAATCACAACCGCTCTCCCTGCCTGGGATCCAACCTATGACAGGAGCCACGCTGGTGACCACGGTAACAGGACCAGAAAACTGCTGCCACCAAAGGAAGAGAAGAAGAAGAAGAAGAAGAAAGAAAAAAGAAAAAAGAGCGAGAATGACTAAATCAATGATCGCCTGGTGGGGAGCAGAGGAGATGCATCAGTATGATGTGGTAATTGCCTGGACAAGCTAGTGGGTGCAGAGAGCACATTATTTATAGAGGAGATGGGAACAACATGACAGGAAACAATGTGTGTGTGTGTGTGTGTGTGTGTGTGTGTGTGTGCGTGTCTGTGTGTGTCTGTGTGCCCACACTCCAACAGGAGAGAGTTTGACCTTCATGTCAGAGTGCTGGAGTTGACACAGGCACGTCTGCACTGGGACAAGAGCTCAGGTTTAACAGGCATATTGAAAAGGTCAGAGCTGTCACTCACCCAAACACACACGCACGCACACACACACACACACACAAGTATACACAAACACATGCATATACACATTTACTTTAACTGACACGCACTTGGTGAAGCGGTGAGTGCATGCCAAAACAGTGAACCATGTCAAATTAATCAGTAAGTCTGTGCGCACTCTGTCCATCCACTTTAGAGACTGACTTACACACACACACACACACGCACACACACGCAGACACACACATTTTGGGCAGCTGCCAAAAATCCCTGGAGCTGGCAGTTTTTGCCTGTGCTTATTTTCCTTCTACATACACACACACACACCCAGACAGGGTCACTGGTGTATAAAGTTGTTTTGGTCCATTTATGGATTGTGATTGGCTGCTGTGTTGCTAACCAAAAAAAAAAAAATAAATTCCGCTGCCTCACACCGCACCCTCCGTCCCCCCCGCTGCCGACCCAGCCTGCTAATCTGCTTCCTGATTGGCTGATTAGGTTCCCCACTCTTTCCTTTCCCTGCTTGTATGTTTTCAACAATAATGTTTCTCCCATTTACACACACACACACACACACACACACAGTCACCAGCTGGTGCAGTGTTGACACACGCTGGCACAATCAAGCACACATACACAGACTTGACTGACACACACGAGGTAAAGCAGCAGCAGTTTGCTGGTCCACACAACTTTAACTGGCTTTTATTTAGACCTGGTTTTAGGGTTTGAAATGGGTTTGGGTTTGTGTTAGACACTTAGGTGTGATGGTTAAGGTAAGGGTAAGGGAGAAGAATGCCAAACCAGCATCCATTAACCCTTTAACACCTAAGCCTCAAAATGTTGTAGTTTTTTGCTTACTTTAGCCAGAAAAAGTGCTTTTTTTCCCCAGTTTCCCAGAATAACTTCCAATATCTGGCAGTTGTTTACAATTTAGCGCATGTTAAGTTAAGTTTCCACTAGCATAGTACCTGGTAACAGGTTCTTTTTTTTAGAACCTGACTGCCGGCCACTGTTTCAGTCAGTGAGTGACGTCTGACACAAGAATCAAGCGGAACGATGCCGAACTGTAGATCAGTTAAAAAGACTTCACAATCCTAAAAAAAATGTGTGTTAATCTCCAACAATTACCAGGGAAATGTCTAAAATCTCAGTATTTAACTGAGGAGTCTGGTGTATTGCAGTCACAAGCTGCAACACAGACCCTGCTGCTGTATTTTAGTCTGCGCTCCGGTCACAGAGGAAGTACTGAACAAATAGTTTTAATTCACTGATTCTAATGATTCAGTTACACTGAAAACAACTGCTTTACAAGTCACTCGTCACTCCTTTGTGTGTGTGTGTGTGTGTGTGTGTGTAAAACAAAGTCACCGCAGCCGTGCAGTGATGACTCCGGCCACGTCGAGGAGGTACTATTTTGTAGTTGAAAAAACAACCTAAACCGGGCCGTGCCGAGGCGAGCCGGGACCACAGGTGGAAAAGTGGCTTAAATGAAGTAAAACGAAAAGTTTTATTTATAAATGTTGCATGTTAAATTAGAAATTTGAATAGTAAAAAAAAAGGAAACTATGCGTTTGTGCAACTCTCTCGCTGATTGGCTGGCTTCCTGTAACAGCGCGAATGAAATTGCCGTAATAATGCAGAGTACGCTTGGTGTTAAAGGGTTAAAACAATCTAAAGTGGATACACTACACTTGGTAGGATAATGACGTCCAACCATTTCACCGTCACGTTACAATTATGTCCTCATGACATTGTTACCTCCACCATGAGGTTAAGTTCCTTGCCAGCATGTGTGGCTTTGGCCTGCCAAGAAACCAAACTTTACAAAAAAAAATAAAAAAGTTAAGCACACAGATTGTGATAAAATATTCTGGGGGTGGATGTTATGGCCCGAGGAAGAAATAATTAAATTTGGCGGGGTCGACCCTCATTCAGACCTCGACTCAATTGAAACTAACAACCCTGAATCTGGGTCAGAGGCTGAACGACCCACATTGTTTCACATAACGACTCTCCAGACAGTTAACAAACCCCGACAGAGGCTAAATACCTGCAGTCTGAAAGTCAGTGGAAAGAAAAGAAAGCTTTTGGATGCGAGGGGAAACTTTGAAACTCTTTTAAAGTGGAGTTTTGGCTGAGATCCAGATCCACTGTGGGAATCTCACTGTCTCACTGAGATGTGTGCTCTCTGAGCGCTTTCTCTGGTTACATTCAGAGTATTATTAGAGTTGCCTGATTACAGGATGTACCGCGCACACATGATGACAACCTCATGATGCCGTATTGTCTGGATTATTATTCATCTTCTCATGTTGCAAAAATGTCCCTAATCCCTGTAAAGCACTTGACAGATGGTGAGAACAAAACACAGAGTCATGCGCTCGAAAACAAGAGCCTCATTAAATCATTCCTGTCACTTATAGTTGAGAAAATGGTTTATTTTTCTATCCACTTACTTTTGATTTTCTATTATGAATTGAAACCATCTCACTGTGTGTTGCCTTAAACGTGATGTTATATCAAAGGGTCAAATGTCATCCAAAGAAATCCATTTTTAAATAGTCACATCAATAAAACTGCTTTGATAACTCATCATACAGCTAAGATGGCGCCTGTTGCAGCAGCTATCGCTACTTTCTAGTTTTTTCCCCTTCAAACTTTCTCTTTTTTCCTACTTTTTTAGTGTGTTTTTATTATTTATATTTTTAACTCTTTAAATATTGTACTTTTTTTAAAAATGCATGTTTATTATTAATATTACCTTATTACATTACTAATAAAGGACTTATATTATCTTATTCAACATTTTGATTTTTCTTCATGTTCACGTTTGTTTCTCTTTCACCGTAAACATTTTTTATGCATTTATTTACATTTTTCTGGAGCATCAATAAAGTGCAGCTGTGACACCGGAGAACATTTTTGACATCACAGAGAGATATGAAGGTGCAAGCCCACACATGTTCCTCAGAGCACAGCGCCACACTTCCAAACACCTTTCCCGGTAATAATCTGTTGAAGGTGATAATTTATTCTCTGTCTTCAAAACTGTCCCCCCCCCCTTCCCCCCCCATCACCTCTTTCTTAGCTCCCCTGCTCTCCAGCTGGTATAAAATTCACCCGCGGCGCATGTCAGATGGGCGGTGCGTTACAGTTTTTTTTTGGAACCCGCTTCAGCGCCGCAGACGAGGAAGAAGTTGTCTTTTGCGTTCGACGCCTGCCACTGTGGGTGTTTTTCCAATGCAGAGTGCCTCCAACCCTGCCAGCTGTCGACGCGTAGCCCAACTGGATATTTCCTCTGAATAGCACAGGAAGCCTGGCGTTTGGCCAGGTAGTCTCACAGACAGGCAGACAGACAGACAGACAGGCAGGCAGGCAGGCAGAAAGACAGGCGGGCAGGAACGGGAATGCAATATTCATCAGGTGATACCTCCAGTAACACTCTGTTATTTATTAAGTCTGAATCAGCTCTGTCATCATCCACACTAACTGGCTGAGCCTCCAGCGCAGCCATAAGGAGGGTTTTCGCAATATATAGATGGATTTCCCAAATGAATCAGTGGAGCTGATGCAGTCTGCTCCAAACACGGCTAATGAGAGAGAGACGCCCGGGCTTCGTCTTAAATCTACTGCGAGGACAACACACCGTCTCCAGTGTAAATCTCTCAGTTCTTGGTTGTGTTTTTCTGCTCTTCTCAGGCGAACAGCGCTGGACCCCGGCTGCATAATCATGTTTCCACTCCCCGCCAATGGGATTAATCAAATCACATGTTTCTGTAATGCGTTCCCAGCCGCTCGGTGTGTTCAATCTGGCCGCTAACACATGAAACCTCCTGTCCCAATAGTTCATACTTGTGGCTTTAACTAGCCATGGGATGGATTAATGATGGAGGTAATCATTTATGGTATGCTTTATTAATCTGCTCTGCTGTTATTAGGACAGTGATTAAGGCTGTCGGTCATTATGGGGGTGATGATGACGATGATGATGGTGGTGGTGGTGGAAATGGGCGAGGCGGTCTCATGTAGAAGGAAAGGATCTTTATTATTGATCTGGTGTAAAGTCGCCGCCCTCTGTGCGTCCACCTATCGTTCCCTTTGCTAACTGATGACAATTAAGACACACATGCGTAATCTTTAAATAACGCCCATAAGAAATAGTTTGATTAAATAGTTTAAACACATCTTTAATCAGGTTATGTTTCTGCTTTATATCACACACTAGCCTGCCGTGAGATTATACTGGTTTGATGAGGACAAAAATGTCCAGCTTGTGATTTGAAATAGTCATAATTAAAAGGATGTGTTCATGTCCATAAAGTGGAGCATTAACCCTAAACATGACCAGAAATCAGCATCTGTCTCTTATGAGTCTCCGATTATTATGGGAAAAGTACCATTTTGAATTGACAGTGAAACTTCAGTCGTGTCCGCCTGCTGTTCCACTTGTTCAGGTCGTTAAACCACACCTGAATATGAAGAATCTAAATGATGCAGACTGTGATGTTCACAGGAGACTTTCAGAGTTCAGTGATGCTGCGCTGGCGTGTCCTCAGCTCTGTAGTGAAGGCTGATAACATGACTCAGCGTTACAGCGATTTTAATGTTTTATAGGAAGTACGGGATTGGAATATAGAAAGACTTAATAGGATTTCTTTTTGACATTGATTTGGTTTATAACCACAGATAAGTGAACAAGTGACCCAAGAGCACAGGATACCAACTTGGAAAAGTGAATTACACTCCATGGCTCTGCAGGGATTAATGGACTTACCAGGTTTGCACACAATAATATCAGAACCATTGCATGTGTTCTTAAACTGAGTAGCTCTAATAGCTTCTACACAAGCTCACGATTAATGACCTCTTTTCGGGGAAGAGGGAGGAGACCTGACCGGGAATTGGGCAACAATGAAAACCTCAAGAGCAGGATAGCACTTGCATCAGATTTTTTTTTTCTTTTTTTTCTGCACCAGATGCCCTTAACATCCTGCTGAAGATGGGTATCTGGGCAAAAAAACAGAAAAAAGGAAATCTGTCCTGTGTTGTTTCACTATCTTGTCTTTGATGAATGGCTCTCAGCAGAGGACACAGAGGAGAGAGAGTGTGTGCACTTCATTGGGTCTATCTCTAATACCCTGTTTTCAACGGACACAAGAACGGCTTCAATCCCGGGGTTAAATGGGGTTTTCGTCATCTGCATTAACGGGGAATGCAAGACCCGGGTCATTTCATCTGCTCTTCATCATTTGTGATGAAGAGCACTGCGGCGGGCATTCAAACAACAAAAAATAGGGCAGCCTTCCTCTTGGGTTTGGGTCATGGTCATGATGTCATTTTTTCTTCATCCCGAACATGTACGATACTTGTGCTGTTCAGGTTGAATTTGGACAGGGGGCGGTGCACTTACTGGCCCCTCCCACATCCGATATTCAACGCACATTCCCCAAACTACTGTCAGACGTAAATTCTCACCGGGTCAGATCTGTGAGTTTTGGAGCATTTTTGAAAATAAGGATAAAAATAACTCCTCTGCACCTTGTGCTGCTTGGACCCTAATGTGTAGTGATTTTCACTTTTAAAAACTTGAAACTCAAAATAATTTTTCGTCAGTGGGATCATTTCATGAGAGACTGAAGTAAAAGATGGAAAAAAAAGTCACCACTGCTCGGTTTCTGGTGCGTTTGTGACGCCACGACAACACGATGAACACCGCGGTGTTATAATGAGCCGTTTTTAGCAGGTTTCGTCCACATTTATAAACCGCTGAAATAGCTACCTAAAGAAAAGCAAACAAGACAGAAAGCTGCGGTACACCCAGACTGAATAAACATTAATCCATAATTAATAAACTAAACAGCAGCACTGCTACACGGTGCACCTGACTGCCCACTGAGACAAGCTTTCAGGCCAGTCAAGTGTTCACAGTGCGGGCTGCTGTGTGTGTGTGCACATACACTATGTATGCAGTTATGCTTCAGTGCTCACAGCAGCTAATGAGGCCTTGGGAGATCGCACACCACTCAAAAAAGGTTTTGTTTTTTTATTATTTGTCCGTGTGTGTTTACGTGTGCGTGAAGCTATGCATCATATTGATATTGTACATCTCACAAGGCGGAGCGAGCGTTCAACACACTCATTTACCCCGTTTGTGTTCCAGCTTTTAGCCATTATTATTTGTGCATCCGCTCTTCACCAGGGTCAGTGAAGCATAGGGAGCTATTAGAACAGTCGTGTGCTCAGAAAAGACCCAAGACAACAACTCCTCTCTGATTAGTGCATGCGGCATCACTGCTAATGTGCATGCAGAATAAATGATGAAGAGCCTCTTCTCAGTGCAACACACACACACAGCAATGTTCCTCCTCTCTGATGGCGTCGTACGTACGTACGCAAATGCAAGCGGCGCCACATGGAAACGCACACAAACACCGAGTCCAAGTGTCATAACTATTCCACATCGTGAGAGAGCCCCCGACTCCACTTCAAAGCTCTCCGGCTGACAGTGGCTAATGATGAACACTCAGATGAAGAGCAAAGAGACAGCGATCCAGGCTCCACATTAAAAAAAAAAGGGCCTCTTCCCCTGTTTTACGCCGAGATGAAAGACGAGAGCCCGCTCCTGACTGCGGCTAATGTGCGTTTAAGCACTCATAGCCTACATAAATGCGTACACAGGCAGACGCACTTATCATGCAAATGCAAAATAATTACAGTCTTGTCTGAGGGAGCAAAGCCGGGTTTGCCTTTTGAAGATAGCAATCCTCAAAAGATCCATTGATGTTATGCCGGGTAGTGGAGGAGAGACACTGGAGACACACAAGTGGGATCTCTCACTCTTTGCTTCACAGAATCATATACACCATTGTTCACCAATGAGGGGCCTTATTTTTTTTTAGGGGGGGGGAACTCAGGTACAACAAAAACACCACGCACGGAAACTGTTCACCCATAGTTCAAGGTATAGATTCTCTAATGCAGCTCGACTCTACTCAGGTTTAATTTGCTCCTCCATCAGTGACGGAAACCTACTAAAAAGTGGGATGTCGACAGACTGCCGGCCACTGATGGGTCAGAGAGGGTATGGAAACGGACATAGAGGTCCACAAGTCCAGGAAGTCCAGGAAGTCGGGCAGAAGTAGCAGTTGCTTTCAAAAGGAACTCATTTTGAATCGAAGTCTGTCTGTCTGTCTGTCTGTCTGTCTACTTGTCACTTGATTTATAAAATCAGTAAACATTCTTCTGAGGAACGGTCTCGTGGTCGCTGGTGTCAGCTTTTTTCAAGGAGAACATGATTACATCTTCAATTTTTGTGAATTTTGTTCCCATTTATTGGGAAAATAGATGATAGTGCATGACACATACATGTGGACACCTGTGTGATTGACAGCTGCTAATGTTGCCTGTGCATGTGTGTGACGACCTCACTTAAACACCATCAAGCCCACATTAACCTGTATGTTGACTTTGTAACGGAGCAGTTAAAGAAAGACATGCTGGTGGAGACAGGAAAACAAAACAGCCAAAGTCCTTTTCCCTATGTACATCAGGTTTTTACAGCCCATCACTGTCACCTTGTTGTTTCCTTTTGGTGACATGATAATTCTCAGCTCTGACGCACACACACATACAATATAAGCCGTACGGTACCAAGGAATGACTCCATTTCCATTAGGAATAGCAACAAAATAACTGGCCCCAACTGTTCCGTTTTTCCGTATCCTTCCCTTTGCGTACCAGAGTAATGGAATCAGCTGACTGGGGCGACAGAAAACCGCCACTCCCTTGCGACGGTCGGGTGTTTCTTCAACGTCCGCAAGTCTGTTGTCATACAAAGCTTTGACGTCTTGTTGAGACAAAACCAAGGAGGAATAAAAATGAGCTGCTCCGTTGTCGGCACACCGGTACAACGCCACGATACGTCGGGCACAGCCCACACCCCGCCTACCAAGTAAGGGTGGTGTTTTCAGTGGAAATGCAAGCCTGACCGAGGCCATGACAAAGACGGTGGGACATTTTTGTATGTGTATGAACACAGAGTAAGCCTGGGCCTCGTGTCTGAGTTTCAGAAACAATGTTTTTCATCGGGATTGCAGTAAACATTTCAAATTCCTAAGGGTTCTGTTTCTGGATTTAAATAAACTCCCTTTGATGATAAAAAGAAAACCAACTAAACTAATAATAATAATAATAATAATAATAATAATAAATAGGCTATAACTCGGCGAAAGGTTCAAATGGATGTTGTGGGAACAGCATTTTTGTAGCTAAATAACACAACATTGACAAAAACTTGGAAAAAGGCACAGTACACACGAAGATTGAGATTACAGTGGGGATGTGCTCGGACACATTTAACTGGCAGCAAAGGGCTGAGGACTCACACACACACACACACACACACACACACACACACACACATGCAAACAAATGAGCAGGCAGGAATTTGAAGTGAAACACAGGCCCTGACACACACACACACACACCTACACACAGGCAAGCACACAAACTGATTGGCCACCCCATTAGTAATTTATTAAGCTTGTCCTTGTAAATTTTATCAGGTATCCAGCAGGGGAATAGAATTATTGATTCACTCTGCATTCATCAGGCCCAGAAAACAGAGAGAGAGAGACAGAGGAGTCAGAGAGAGAGAGACAGACAGAGAGAGAGAGAGAGAGAGAGAGAGAGAGAGAGAGTACATTTATCAGGGTGGACAACATCAGGTTCCAAGCGGCTTTGCAGGAGATCAGGCTGGAGTGTGTTGTGATTCCCCCTGGGTCATCACTATATCCTGCTTCATTCACAACGCCGCCTCGCCTCAGCTCATCAATGTGTGCCTCTCGATCAATGATTCCTATAAAACACCATCCAGGCTTGTCTCATGGCCAAAAACACACACACACACACACACACACACACACACACACACACACACACACACACACACACACACACACACACAACACAACGCAACAACAACTGAAACCAGAGATGCTGTCAAACATCATCTTAACCCTGAGGACGCACAGATAAGCTGCGGGGCAAACTAGTACACGCACGGGGTCACAGCTATAGTGGAAGTAAATTTCAATTTGAAGAAACAGCAAATGCCAGACTAACTATGTATGAGGTTGTGACCTTATTACTGTATCGCCCCCTGGCTTCCTGCTTTCTCTCCTGTTTTCCTTTCTTCACCAGGTATTGGCAAGTATCGACTGACCAGGGAAGTATGTTGTTATTGTATTAGCATTAGTCTCTGTGGCTCATCCATCCCGCCCATCACCTCTCCCTCTCTCCCTCTCTCCCTCTCTCTCTCCCTCCCTCCCTCTGTGATCACTAGCAGACCTCACTACCTCTGCTTTCATACAGGAGGGAGATACAACAGGAAACAAGTGGGAGGCGAGGAGGGACAGAAAAGAAAAGTGGAGAACAAGAAGGAAAAGGAGACAAGTTGTTTTGGTTATTCTCGCTGGCAACAGTGGTGATAATTGTAGCATGTTTGCAGTGTGTGCTCAGTGCTCAAGTTATATATATATATATATATATATATATATATATACAGTATATATGTTCACCTTTGTGGGCGGACGGGTGATTTTCTGCGTGTGTGGGCACGTAAGTTAAATTGACATGACAGCGCGAAGGCTCGACGGTAAACATTGCTCTCTGAGATGCAATCCTCTGTAAACACAAACCCTCCCCGGTTCCCTCCGCTCCGGGTGCTTGAAAGCAATCTTTTTGGGGTGGTAATCAGCAGGAAACCCCTGCTCTAAAGATCCATTTGCCTTTAGGCATGGCCTTGACTGGTATTGTTGCCTGATTTCCCAGCATGGATCACCGGGAGGGCCAGGAGGCTGCCTGCTGCGCGATTGGAGGAGGAATCTTGTGTCTGGGATTATGGGGAGTGCAGAATCCTAATCCTCCGCGCGGCTTCCTCTGTCTGTGGACGTCTCAGGTTGGAACATGTAGGTGGAACGCTGTGAAACACGCGCACACATGCTAAGACATATGAACGGCAGCGATAAGGCCTGTGGATGCGTTACTGTATGGATTCCAACCATTTATCCTCAGGCATTTGGCCACTGTGTGCTGAATGTAAGCTCTTCAAAGATTTCCTTTCTTCCACGCAAATGTTGCTTCCTATCAGAGCTTCTATTTAAAAAAAAAAAAATATTCAATTTAACAATTATTAAGGAAAACAAGTGAAGCACCTACTCAGTGCTGCATATATAAGTCGGGGACTTTTTCTCATCGTAAAATGACTCGTTTTCATTCATCCTGTGTCGTGATAGAGTTGCGGAGCTTCATTTCTTTTCACCTAGCGCCCGAGTTTCTTCCCCTTTCGCGTTCATTAAACGTGACACGGGGAAAAAAAAGGGAATGAAAAAGGTTGTGAAGATGTCGGAGGTGGGGCGGGATGAAGGGAGGAGAGAGAAGGGGAAAGGAGACAAGTGGATGAGAGGAAAAGGGGGAGAGGCAACAATCTGCGCTGGTTAACTTCTCCCCATTGACCCTGTAGAAGGGGCCACAGCTCCCTCCATCTGCTTGAAATAATCCCCCACTCCCCCCTTTTTCTCCCTCTCTCTCACACATACTCTACACTACACACACACACACACACCTTCCCAAATGGCAAAAAAAGGATTAATGATATTCCAACACTTACACACAATCAGCCAGAATCCATCACTCCGGTTTCTGCAGGAGCCCAGACATGCCTGTATGTGTGTGTGTGTGTGTGTGTCTCACTTTGAAGATTGAAAGTGTTTGTGTGTGGCTGCAAGTGTCTATGTATTATGTGTGTGTGTGTGTGTGTGTGTGTCATGTCTGGGGCACCATATGTTTCACACAAATTTGTTTTCACCCCTAAAAAAAAAATGAGATCCATACGCATATTAACCAGCTTTAATTAAGAGCCCCTCTACTACCCACATGTGTACTACACACACACACACACACACACACACAAGCACGGATAGACACATTTTCTGGAAATGGTAGTGTGATTTTTTTGCTGGTGAGAGCACTTGAGAAACAAGTTAATTGACATTGACTATTCATATAGCGTATGGAGGTGGTTGGGCTGTGGGCAGATGGTGTTTGTGGGGCCTAATTTAAAGAAGAAGAAAATGCTGCTTCAGTCTGGGTTGTCAAGACTGAGAGTGTATCAGTGTGTGTGGATCCAGGTGGTTAGATGCACTGCTGTTCATGTTGTTCTTTATTTTATATACTAAAATAATATCTAACTAAATAAATGCATCATTTGGGATTTGGGAAAAATAAAAAAAGGCCTAAACACCACAAGCTCAGCCCAAATGACCCAGAGAGTCGCTTTTCTAATAATTGTGTCACTTTTGACGTTTAATTTGCCATTAGGGTATCACTCGTTTACATACATGTTAACAGTCCAATTTTAGTCCATGACAAAAGACAATAATACGTTAGACTGACTAAAATCGAGCCAGGCTTAGTCGGACTAAGATACCTGGATAATGTGTCCAGATAATAGTCCGATTACTCCTGGGTGTATACGCTTAGGCGGACCGGAGTCAGACTGGAGTCAGACTTTGACGCAGAAGTTGAAGGAGACGATGTATAAACTGCAGTACTGTTGCCACAAATCATACGGCGGCGGCTTTCTTCAGACAATGATACGTTAGTCCGACTAAAATCGAGCTAGTCTTAGTCAGACTAACAAACCTGGATAATGTGATTCATAATCTGTGTACGCTTAGTTGGACTGGAGTCGGACATAGAAGGAGACGACATATAAACTATACCCACTGTTTGTTTTTCTATGACGTAAAGATCAACAGGAAAATGATTGTAACTGAGGGATAGAGCACACATCTCAGCATGTCGTCCGACTGCCTGTCTTAGTCAGACTATGGTCTTAGCTCTATTAAGAGTGTTTTCAAAACATTACCTTTCAACATTAACACTGGCCGTAGGAGTGAATGGAAAAGATTGTTTCTGTCTGTGTATATTATTGGCTGTTTGAAGGAATGCCGTCCCAGAGTGCACCTCGCCCTTGGCCCCGCGTCAGCCTTGGAATGGCTCCGGCTCCCCCCAGTGACCCTCACAGAAGCAGTGGTAGATGATGAATGAATGAGTGAATGAAAAATATTAAATTACTCTCAAATAAATTCAACTTCTGCAACTCTGAACTCTCTCTTTTCACCCGAGAACTTTGCCACACGACATGACCTTAAGCACATTTCATATGGAAGGTGTAGCATTAAATATTGAGTTGCACTTCATGCAGAATGTTGCACGCGTGTCTGCACAGTCTCATAACGCACTGGCCTGTGGTGGTAGCGGGGTGGAGAATAATGTGATATAATTTCACAGAAGCCCAAAAACTCCTGGTGGAGCCCCTGGGCTGATTATGCAGCAGACTATTAAAAGGCTGACACTTGCCCAGATTTACTGTATATTGTTTTTTAATGGAGTGCACAAACCTCAAATTTCTGCTGCATTATTTCTCAAGAAATGGAAATTGACTGCCAATTTTATTGTAATCTGTTTCCTTCTCTTTGTCGCTAAGACTTCACATCCTCCCGTGTGCAGCCAATTCCACACAAAACACTTGGAGGCGAGCAGCTTTCTTTCTTGCCTGGAGTAGAGTTGCCAAGTGACGACAAAAATACTAATCACAACATCATAATTGATGCTTAAAGTGGTAATCCTCACTCCCACGTTATGTTTTACGGTCCTGGACAGCTTTCGTTGGTTGCAGAGGCTGCGCTCGCGACTCAATACCGATCGTATTTTCTACACTCACTCCAGGGTCAGAGGTAGCTGGAGATTATTGCAGGAGGCTTTGTGTGAGAGGACACCGAGTGCACCCGGGACAGGTCGCCACTCAATCACCGAGCTAACACAGAGGTGACAAACACATTCATTCTCACACTGACAGGTAATATAGAGTTTCCACTTCGCCTCGCTGAAGTGTTTGGACTGTGGGAGACAACAGAAGGCGGCCGGAGATACAGGAAGGAAGGACAGGGACTCGAAGCAGAATGTGAGCTAAGATGTAGGCGAGGGCTCTGCCACTATATCGTCCACAAGAAAAATGTGTTATATTACAATAAAGCTGAAAGGGTTTTTCCCTATATTAATTTCCCCCAAAATGGAAAATGATACATGGCATAAACAGAAGGGATGGTTCCATAACACGTTTTCATGTCAAAGGCAGACACATTATTTTCATTATCAATGAATCTGTCGTTTATTTTCTCGATTAATCGAGTAATCGTTTGGTCTATAAAATGTCAGAAAACGTTGGATTGTCAAACCGGGAAATGACGACGTTCTCAAATGTCTTGTTTTGTCCCAAAACCAAAAATTGTGATAGTGATTCTGTTTCCATGGTTTTTTTTTGTCATATGGAGCAAAGAAACAAAGAAAATATTCACATTTGAGAAGCTGAAAAAATCTGAAAACTTGTTTTAATTCCTTAAAATATCAAAATAGTTGACGATTTATTTTGTAATCGATGAATAAATGATTCATCGAGTAATTGTCTCAGTGTTTGTGCTGTTATCACATTATTGATAAGCTTGTTTAGTGTTGAAGGTGCTTTACTTTATAGTTGGAAGTATTATATTCCTTGACTTCTTAAATACTTATTATACTATATTTACCAATACTTACAATGCATATTATTGTAGTTGTGATAATAATAATAAGAAAATAAAATCATAAATGTCATAAATGCAAATTCCCCTCCCCAGGAAAGCCCACACCAGAGTTAAGAGTAAGTCGTAGATGCAGTGCTATCATAAACATTTTTATTTTTTGAGATCAACATCACTGTCTTTTTTAAAGTAAACTTGTTCCCCTTAAAGTGTGTAAAATACTGCATTTATTCTTTCCCAGTCTCTGCATGGCTGCCTCATTCTTGTTTTTGTGCTGGTTGCCCAGAGCATGCATGTGTAATTCTTCCACCCTTGACTCATCTTATTTACATTATTTTCTGCTTTGATGCATCCAATTACTTACACGCATGTAATATTTCATCTGATTCCAGTCGGTGACCCTTCTGGACAGTGCCGGCGACGTAAATCACATTTCTAGTATCTTAAGGTGGGAAAGTAACAGCCACTGTACAGCACTTTCATTGTCTTCATTAACGGCTAACTGCTTATTAAGTGCTTTGATTCAGTGCTCGGGCGTCTGCTTTTAATGAATGGAAACATACATTGTGTACGTACAGTTGTAAAGGCCACAGTGTGGTAATGATGGCAGGATGTAGGAGCCGGGGTAGAAGACTTGTTAATGATAGTATCTCTGCCAGCCGTGAAAATAGCTGTGGCACCTCCAAGTCACACATTTCCGTTCCCCCGACAGGGAGGCTGTCACCATGGCAACGTAGGTATTTGGCTTTGCAGGGTGATAACAAGGTGGAGATGTGCTTAAAGAGGGAGAGGGGTGAGAAAAGGTGGGGATCGGTGTATATGTAAGGGGGGGGGTTAAAAAACTAAAAAAAAAAAAATGCTGCTCCCAAAGAATCTTACACCCCACAAATATATAATATGTGTATATGTATATGTATATGTATATATATATATATACTCCTCTCTGTGTTTAAAGGAAATGGTGTAAACACTGATGGATTCTGAAGTAATTCCAACAAGTCGAGACACGGTTACAAAAAAATAAATAATAATGATAGCTGATGATTCACTCAGGTGTTGGCAGGTTACATCCCAGTGTGGATGCCACTGTGCTGAAAGATGACTTCCTAATAGATTTTAGTTTTAACTGTTTAAACTCGTGTTAGAAACTGTTGCAGTTTGGTGCTACAGTGAGTTTTAATACAAACAATGAGAGCTAAAAAAAACACACAAAAAAAAACAATTTACTATCTCATCTCTTCTTCTGCCGCTGGTGCCAATCCCAGCTGACACGGGGCCAAAGGCGGAGTATAAACACACTGCACAGGTCACCAGTCCATCACAGAGACAAACAACCATTCACTCTCTCACCTACGGTCAAAAAGAGTCCAATTTAGCTAAATCTGCATGTTTTTAGACTGTGGGAGGAAACCCACGCACACACGGGGAGAACATGCAAACTCTGTGCTTAAAAACAAATCGACATGGTAAAGATTCCGTTCAGCTTGTTGGTTTTGTTTGGTCAGCACTCACTGTTGTCCTCTGCACGTCTTGTGTGCAGAGTTAGTTACGAGCTGGTAAACAAGCACTTGGCAGCGAAAGAGGAAAGTGAACATTGGTCTTTTGTTTGTCAGATCATTAGTGACAAAGTTTGAATGTATACAGCAATATTACGTCAAAAGTGTGTATGTTGCTGCCGCTTGCTGTGGAGTTTTTAGGTGTAAATAACTGTAAATCCAGTTACTCTGTCAAAATAAACTGTAACATACTGGAGATGTATGGTCCTGTTATTAAACCCTGTGAATCCCATAGAATGTGACTCAACAACGTCCTAACCCCAAAATCAAAAGTAGACGTCCAGACAAATCCCATCACTTCTATCATTGTTAGGACATTTGGTCTTCATTAGGCTAAAACCACACACACACACACACACACTGACTCTGAAGGAGTGAAGACAGATACCATCTCTGTCTTGTCTCAGTAATCAACTCATCAGCTCAGCAGCAGAAAAAGCTACGAGTGAGTCAATGGACTCTCTGACACACACACACACACACACACACACAAACACACAAGCTAATCAAGACTAGAAGGCTACTGGGACGGCGTCCACAAAAAAACCAGGGCGACAGGAAGCTCCAGCCATGTCACAGGAAATGGGATGTGTCTTTTGCCGGGGCCGCAGTATCCTTGTGATTAGAGGGAGCATATTGAGCTGTCTCTTTGCATTATACACACACACACACACACACAAACACACACACCCAGATAGACTGATGGATATACTGTATAAGTGCACTGGAGCTGGCATTACGACATGAACCTAAGGACAAACATACACACACACACACACACACACACACACACACACACACACACACATGCAACTGCACAAATAAACATGTTGTCTCTCATATTCATCAGCAGAGGGAACTTCCTCTCGCTCGTTTGTTTGAAGCAAAAGTGAAGGAAAAGGCTCAGAGAGAGAGAGAGAGAGAGAGAGAGAGTGGGTGGCCGTTTCCTACTGTTATGACTATCACCAGTGCACAACAGCTCAGTGACACACACGCACACGTCATTCTTCGTCAGGACTCTCATAGACATCATGCATTCCTTAGGCTTTCCTTAACCTAAACCCAACCTTTAACCCATAAAGATGCATACATCAGAAGACTTTCCTACAGTGTCTCCAGTTATTTGACATCAGAGTGTGGATTAACAATGACTTCTCTTCCATTGTGTTAAGTAGGACTTGTTGTGTGGGTAGCAGGCTCAAATTAAATTATTGTTCACACGTCTACAGTAATACCAAAAGACAAACACAGTTTGTTACACCGCATACATTCTATTAATCACCCTTCTATTTTAATCTCAGGCATTATAGACCTGATTTAAATGTGCATACTGTTTTTTTTCTATTTTAAAGCTTTGTGAAACTGTACAGTGTGACTTTCTTCCCAAACATGCACAAGCACCAACATTTAAAGGATAATCGACGTCAAAGACTTATAACATAATATCAGTAAACTTTTTTTGAGGAGTTAATGGTCTAAAATGTTAGTTTCAGGTTTTCTTCAATAGCACATGATGTCACTTTTTGAAAATTGATCCATTCAGAGGAAAATAGATTGCCTGATTGCAGGTGACATCTTTGAACGTCCAGTTGCAAAAAAACTGTCATGGCAACAGCCAATCAAGAGGTTTTAAACAGTAACAGAGTTAATTTTTATATAAATCAGTCAGTACGTTAACATGCACAGTTTAATCCAGCTAAAGCCGTAGTCCGACTAAAACAGGCAATCAGACAACTTGCAGAGTCCGAGTATATATGGAGGAAGTATGTTTGACTCCGCCTCCGTAGGTGGCGCTGTATCTCTCTGTAAGCGAGTGCGTACTGAATCAGTCTCCTGTTGACCTTTATGTCCTTTAGTCTAGTCTGACTTAGCATATACATGCAGGAGTAATTGGACCATGAATTTCATTATCCAGGTACGTTAGTCTGACTAAGACAAGCTCGATTTTAGTCAGACTACATGAAGAAAACCAACTCATTGACTAAAAATCTGACTTTTAACGAGTGTTGCTGCACAAACAAAAAAAAAGTCTCTCCAGACAAACGTCTGAGGTCTGAAAGCATCTATTCACGCCTACATTTCCAATTAACTTAACCCCAATCTGCATTTTTGTGGAGCTGTAAGGGAAAGGCTGG
The DNA here is from genome assembly GCF_958295425.1 of Solea solea. Taxonomy (NCBI): domain Eukaryota; kingdom Metazoa; phylum Chordata; class Actinopteri; order Pleuronectiformes; family Soleidae; genus Solea; species Solea solea. The sequence goes on along the minus strand of NC_081153.1, from coordinate 3,802,080 downwards.
AGTAGCCAAAAATAATCCATACATCTAAAAAGGAAGTAAACCCTAGAACCTTCTTGTCGTGGGAAATCAGTTGTAACCACAGAACTACCAGGACATTCCACTCAGGATCCTGAATGTGTTCACAACTGTCATTCCCAAATTTAAACACCACTTCTGCTGTGCACTATAATCTGAAAGGGATTTTTGAGCATTCTGACCCAATGACCAGATTCAATACTGTATTATGACCGCTGGATAATGCTATTGGGCTCCGACCCTAATCACATCAAAGGTGGAAGTCTCCCTTTGACAAATCCACAAACCAATTAATCAGACTAAACTCATCTCGAGCACAAACACTAGTGATAGACATTCCCCGCAAGAGGCATTTAATAGCATCAGGTCAAATCTAATTAGCATTTATCGCACTAGGATATCAAAGAGAGCGCCGTGTAATCACTCCAAACACTGTGGAAAAAAGGCAGCACGGTGGATATTTCACACGAGGCTGCAGATCACTTGATGGCGTGAGATTAAAATCTCTGACCTGAGAATAAGGGAAAAGGATCGAGCAATGTCAAGGTAGCAATGTGCACAGAGAGATAGTCAGACGTCGATGAGCAAACGCAGAGCGAGGGGAAAGTGGTGTAGTGCTGATGAGCCGTGTCCTGTTGATGTCATGCCACACTGCAGTCCTTTACCTCATCTACCTTATTTAGATTCAGAGCGGGCGCTCGCTCGCTCTGTCCCCGCGAGACCTCGGCCCGATCCGAATCGTTACACAACGTCTTCGGGAAAAAACGTAAGGGGGGGCGGGGGAGACAAAGACGCGGACGCGGACGCCAGGAAAAGTGACAAGGCACGCTTACAGATTTATAGTCTGTGATAATCTGATTTCCAGTCAGAAATCAAGCGGCGGAATGTCGTCTTCCACCTGTGGTTTCAGTCAATAACAGATTATACTGCGCCACATGCAGTATTGTGGTCTCGCAGCAGATGCTGGTGGATTCAGCGGCAGCAGCAGCAGCGGAAGCAGCACACACGTCGTCCTTTGTTTATTTAAGACACCGTCCACAGACAGGAGGTCCTCTGTTGCCAGCGGCCACCTGATAAGGGTCTCGCAATGCAGCTACCAATACAGATATTTTAGATTTAATTCACCGATAGCTGGCAAGTCGTGCCAAGGAACAGGAATGCCCGCACACCCCTTTTGTGTGTCCTGAGACGCACAGGAATGTCCGACGCAGCTCTGTTGAAAGATGCTAATACAAAGACATTCTTAATAATCAGCCTGAGACACTGACAAACCCAGTTATCAGTCCCCCAATGCCACGGCTGGCCTCACATAATGAGCTGGTGTGAGGTGGCCGCGGCCGCCTGATAATGAAGAGAAGCTTGTTACACATATAGCGAGACACTTAAAAAGGTGCCGGGCCTTTTGTGGGGCTTTGGTTAAAGGGATTGTTAGCCAGGGTGGCAGCTGTTAATTGGCACTCAAGAGGCTCGGGGGCTACTGTGCCTCGCTGCATGTGTCGACGTGCGGAGAGATGCGACAGGTATTCCCGGTGAACCTGCTTCCAAAAGGTCAGACAAGGTCATGGCCGTAGATGTCCGTTCATCCCGTCAGGTCTGTCAATGCAGTCCCATCTTTGAATGGAGCACAGAATGTGCTGGGATTGAAGAAGTTCATTATTTCTGTTATTGTGGGATTGCATTGTGATATTTCAGCACCACGACACTGACCTATACAGAATTGTGACAGCTAGTTTCAGTAAGTTACAGAGAAGTCAGAGAAAGGCGAGCTGAAAGCGCTGTTGGAGCTGCTCATGGAGCTGCTCATGGACCTCAGACCAGTATTCACCCCGGTTTCTCGTTACTCGCTCCGTCTCTTGCCGTCTTCGAGTGGAACCCATAATCACAACATATATCTGGATACAGGTCACCCACTCTGCATTTTCATGGAACTCTTTGTTATGTGAAGTGGTGACTGTGAGAAAATATGGGTTATTATATTGCTTTTTCTCTAGGTCTTAATTACAATCAGGACTTAAGTGTTGAGAAGTATGACCTGAGTCGACAATAGCTATTATTTGACTAAAGCCTGCCTCACACGAGAGGATCATTGGCCAGACCTTCTAACAACCGTGGTTGCTTCTGATTTCAGGCTGAACAGATTATCCGGCCAAATCCTCCTGTGGTGCAGGGGACTCAAAGTCCAATGACCTGAGGGCCACGCGAGGTTCAAGTCTGGTCAGTAGGGGGCAGTAAAGTGAAGAAGAGTCAAACTGTGTGCGGAATAACAACTGTTGAGTCGTGGTGGGCAATACTCGCTTAAAATGATATCACAATATTCCATTTGTGACAATATTTTACATCATTTCAAAGTAAAAGGTGTTTGTTTTGACATAACAACATACACTCACAATAAAATAAAATAAAAACATTATTAATGATGCAAAATTCATCTGTAAATATCAAAAACAAACATTTAAGTGGCGGGCCACATGAAATTGATCGAAGGGCCGCATATGGGCCCCGGGCCTCGAGTTTGAGACAGGGTTAACAGACGTGACTTTTAATGTCATCGGAAGCATCAGTCTTCTTGATTTCAAATCGTAGGCATCAAACATGTTTGATATTACGTCTGAACAGCGGTTGGTGCCGTGAGCAGAACCCAGAAATCACCAATGACAGCGAGTTGACCGGAAATGGACGTTGTGTAACTTGTCACAGTTACGCACACAACATCACACACATGGACTCGTCTGGAGAAGTCTTTTCCCACAAGCTAAAACAGACACCCTGATATCAAGAGAAAAGGAGTGTGCTACCCTCGACTGTACATTTACAAAAAAATAATCTGCAGAATGTCACATTATTCCACATTTAAGCACAATCTCTCACTTTAAAAAATGATTTACAGAACTACAATATGCCCACGGTGCAGTTCCACCCAGTCTCCGTCACTTGAGGAACTCACAACAGTAATTATCTGTCCACAGATCCAAAGTCCTTGTCGCTGTCAGTTGTGGGAAGATGACGACTGCAGGGGGGGTGAAAAGGTTGCGTCACTGCCATTAACAATAAACACATCACGGCTCAGGGCTCAGCGCGTCCTCGTTTGCATTTCACTCATACAAACACTTTTTGTATAAGTCACACATCATTTTCAGAAGGAAGAGGAAACGAGGGAGACGCGGGAAAACCAGGACAGAGGACAGTTCAAACAAGTCCAAAGCAAATGAAGAGACGTAAAAATAGAACCATGATGCAGACAGAGATGTAAATACACGTCTACACTGTCAGACCAGATCGACTGATGGGCCCAGATTTGACGGAAATGATCACTGCCAATTCTAGAATACCAATACTTTCTTATCTCTCACACGATGTTCTGACCGCAACGTTCTGTTTGACGATTCAAGTGAAAGTAGACGACCGAATGATTCAATTTGTCTGTATTGTTATGGATCGTACGGTGAACTGTTACCACATTTTATCATCTACACTTACCGCACACACACACACACAACAGACACACAAACAAAATGCAGACATCCTGTGACTCAACACCTCTCTGTGTTTTGACAACATAAATGTATCACACCTACGTAAAAATAGTAAGTAAGTCACTGAACACTCGGCACAGGCGCTGACAGGCAGATGTATGGCAGACCATGAAAATATCTCACTCACACACACACACGGCTAATCCAATAAGCAAAACCACGGAAGGTGAAGTCATCTCAGAGTCAGAGGAGGCCCGGTGTTAACGTTCATCCTGAATAATCCAATCACACGTACAGTTATTGCAGGTAATAATACATTAAAGACGCACTTAAGATGTCTTTGTGCCACAGTAAACGTCTCTGACTGGAGATTATTCATGGCACTGTCCCATTCTACTCTCCATTTGATGACTTACCGTAATACAACTGTTTACGGAGCCTTGCATTGTCCCATTTACACCACATTCCATCTAAACCCTGGTTTAAAGGCGACATAGACCGGAAGCTCCAACTAACGCTGCGTTTGTGTGTGTATCTGCGTCATGACCTCGTTTATGAAACCCTAAAGTTTCAGAACAAACAGTTCAGCCACTGCTGAGAAAATAGGCTTTTATTGTTTTCCTGGGCTCTGCGAAGCGGATCGGCACTTCCCTATGCTGATGATGTCATCAGTAAACCTCACCACTCCTCTCGCCACCGTAGCGCCTCCTGGTGTGGGCACTAGTCCGGGCACATCCGGTTGCATACATTCAACCGCAGAAGAAGAAGAACTACTCTCGTTGTAGCTGCTGAGATGCAGAGCATCCACCGTGCCAGAGGGGGAGCTGTGTATCTGAGAGCTGGCCTATCTATTACGTCACTTCCAGGTACCTGGCCAATCACAGGACAGTAGGAAAGCTCTCGTTGGCTGGCCAATCACAACACAGTCCACGTTCTGGGGGTGTGGTTTTGGTCTGAAACAGCGCGGCTGACGAGAGCGTCAGTGAGGAGATATTTTGATCGGCTCGTTTGCAGCGATTAGGAGGTTTTTAATCATGAAAACAAGTTAATATACTGTATGTAAGTAGACCTCCATAACTAACATATATGTGCGATACAAGCATTCTATGTCACCTTTAAATGGGGTTTTGTTTGGCGTTCATTCCCGGGTTAAACGACTCTACAATGCACGCATGTTTTTATTTGTCTCTGGCTCTGATCAATGCAGGTGAGACCCAAAATGAACATGTTCATTTTCTTCTTAGTTTGATTCATTTTTGACAGCGATGCAAATTCCGTTTCCAGTGCAACGCTGACGGCCTGTCCACATGGAAACAAGTGCATGTAAATAAAGGTATTTTTTTGAATACTGGCATTCACTGTCCCTATCTTCCATCATTTCCTTCTCGGTAAGTTGTCAAGGTTATGCCGGGAAAAAGTCGCTAGATCTGTCACAAGTGGCTTTTTTGAGGGGGTTCTGTAAAGTCGTGAAATATAGCGACACAAGTCACAAAGTTGTTTTTATTTGATTTATTTCCCTGGCTTGGTTCATTCTGGGTGCGTTTCCGTTTATTATATAAGTTGTACCGTGTATGACGTCGTCTTCTCCGTTCTTGGTGTAGCTTTACTAGAGCGTTTTGAGTTGAAATATCCTTCAAAACGAAAAAAGAAAAAGATTGTTTATGTTCCGTTCCCGCGTGCCTTAATCTGACCTCTGACCTTTAGCTGTTAGCCCTGAACGTTTTGAGCAACCCTTACTTTTTACAACTCTTCTTGTGAATGTCATTTCATCAGCATCTCTCTCCATCGCTCACTGTCAACTGAGTTTGAAAGGACTGAAGAAAACATGTGTTGTTGATTTCTTCTCCCAACTCTTTCAACGTGTTTTGTATCCAGAGTGTTTGAAACAAACACACACACACACACACAAGGCCAATCACTTACAGTGGGAATGGTGTAATCACCTTTTTATAGCATGTTAATAAATAACTCTTGATTATATCTGCTAATTTTTACACACACTCACGCACAGAGAGAGAGAGAGATATTTGACAGGGCTGTTGTGGCTCATGTGGAGCATGAATGACAGCATACGGAGCAGGGGAGTGAGATCCAATAACATGTGGTCACACCGAGACACACTGTAACGCCAGGTGTGAACTGATGTGTAGATACAGTAAAGCCAGATCCAAAGCTTTATTTTCTTCACCTTTGCACACAAACGCACACACTTACATTGGCATGTGCACATACTGTGTAAATGAGCTGTGCTATTGTTGGTATTTGTAGATTATGCAGACTTTAAAGTCAGACACTGCACATGTTCTCCATAGTGTCTTTTTCTTTGATGTGTTCCGTTGCTGCTCTTTGCCTCATTATAGAGTTGCTTGTTTTTTATTGTCACAATAAATCACAGAACACTCTCTCTCTCTCTGTCTCTCTCTGTCTCTCTCTCTCTCTCTCTGCTCGGTTCGGTTTGTTTCGAAAAACCCTGGAGACGCGCTTGAGTTATTCACACTGACGACGTACGCCGCACACGCGCGCGCATACATACATAATGTAATATAAATACATACATATGCACCCAGGCAGAAGCAAACGCACACAGACACAGACTCTGTTGTTCCTGCGCGGTGATGAGAATCTGCTGAGTGTGCAGAGGGAAGCCTTGACCCCAGTGTGTCTGACTCATGAGGAGTTGAAACGCCAATGCAAGTGTAGTGCTATCAGGCGTGCATAAACACGCACACACACGCACACACACACTGGCTGAGTTGAAGCAGTGGGCGACTGTGATAAGGCAGCGCGTGTTTGCACACTTTCACCAGCCACTTAATCCCTATCAGGCGGCAGGAGAGGGGAGTACGAGGAGAGAGAGAGAGACAAAACAAAGACTTGAAAAATGATAGACGCAGAGTGATGATTTCTGCAGGAGCGCTCTTATCTCGCCAGCTTTTGTTTTGGACGCAAACAGTTTATCAGGACTAAACAGTCAGGAAAAGGAGTGCGGCAGAGAGAAAACAGTCTTGGTCATCCTCCAGGGAGTTGCTCTGAGTGGATCCAGACTGTGCTTCTCCAAAGTGGAAACTATTTCTATTCCTCCCCACTTCTCTTTCTTTTTCTCTCTCTCTCACATATATAGTTCACTTAGTGTTTCTCACCCCGCTTAGCCTTTCCCTCCCTTGTTTTCTAGCACCATCTCTCTCTCTCTCTCTCCTCCCATTCCCTCCATCTCACCTCGGTTCACCTCATCTACTGCCCTCTTTACCTAAAGTCAACCGTCATGTTTGAAAAGAGGGAGGGAGGGAGGGAGGTGGGAGGAGAAGAAAAAACAATGAAGGGAAAGAAGGAGTCAGCAGAGAGGATGGGAGGGGAGAGAGAGAGAGGGGGGGGGGGAGTGGGTGATGCAGTGAGGCTGAAAAATGGAGGTGGAGGAGACGTGAGGGAGGACAAGAGAAGATGAGGGTAGCTGAGGTGGGACGATGAGAAGAGAGGAGGGGTGGAGAGAAGAGGAAGGGAGGGGAGGGGAGAGAGAGCGAGAGAGGGAAATGGGGACAGGGGAGTTCAAATCAGTCCAGAGCAAATGAAGAGAAATGAAAATAAAAATATGATGCAGACAGAGATAGGGACATGTTGATGTTGTCAAACAAGATTAACCAAGCATTCACACAAAGATACATTTAGATTCTGTTGTTTTTAATCTATTGTTGTTTCAGATTTGTTTTTCACTTACATAAACAAAACAGATTGAACGGAAAATGGAACATAAGAGGTTTTTTTTACACACACAGAGTGTACAACTGTGAGGAGTGCTGCTTGTAAACATGTGGAGCTGCACGACTTATCTCAAGTGGCCGTGGCTAAGTTATGGAGAGGTGACCTGAGGACACATTCTCCAGACACGTGGCTTTTCTCTCAGCTGCTGCAGAACCAATCTGTTCTATATGAGTCACTGCAGTATGGATGATGGGCGGGGCCTCTTAACAGGATTCACCTCACAAGCTCCTGCCCTGGGAGCACACGGCACAGGTTTTAACCTGATTACAGCCGTTACCGCTTTATTATGACAGTCTATGCTGGAGGTCCACGGTCCTACTTCACTTTACAGTCAGCAACGCAAAAATGAAGGTATACCAGTATGTGTTTCCATCCACTACTGTTATGTGTACATTGAGAGTCAGTTCATTAAGATGAATGGCTGGTGGAGCTAATTCTGCAGCTGCTGCTGCCACATCAAACCACGGCAGACGAGAAGGGTGTGATTAAAAGAGTGTCAAAACTGTGAAAAACAGGCTACAAAAAGATACCTATATTTATACATGTTTATAGTTTGTGTCATGTATTCATGTAAGGAACTGTCTCCTTGGTTAACGTTGCTGCAAAAGCCTCAGGTGCCGTGAAGTCACGCTGCATGACTCACGTACGACCCGGTGTGTCGTTACAACCCATATGTACGTCTCGTTGTTGTTCAACAGTCTTATCTTGACCCTTTGAACCCGCCGTTAAAAGGAAATGCATAGAATTCTACGCCTATAGTTGCTGTAGTTATGCATTGTTGTCAGGCTTCTGATCACATGCCTTTCCACATCCGTGCTCCCGTGTCCTCACGAACCTGCTGCTGCCAACACGAGCAACAGGTAACGCGACCTGACGCCACCTGCATTCACAGAAGATACATCAGATTATCATGAAACATGATGTTCTGTATAGCAGCAGCTTGAGGGAATTTTAATGAGCAAATGCATCATTTACTGTATAATTAACATACATTACATTCTGAGCAATAATTTTAATGTAAAAGCCCAAATAATTTAACTACTTTTTAATCCAAAGGAATAACTGGGCAGTCTGTCCTTTATTAGCATGCACGAAGTCACTCTCACACAGACTTCACTGATGATATACACTGACATGAATTAGAAAAGCCTGACTTAAGTGACTGATCCGGTTGATTTGTGGACTTATTATTGCTGCCGTGTCAGCATGCGTCTGACGAATAGCAACTATTTGTGAGAAATCCTGGAAATAAAGTGGTCTCGCCTCGCTGTATCGGTTGGCAGCGCTCGACGATGCGTCATAAAACTCTGCTAAAAGCACAGTCACGTTGATGTATGACACGTATGACTGATGACACGTTCCCTCATCTGCATAAACAGGAAGCTAAAGGGCATCTGAACGTGCGTCCTCGTCGCTGACATGAGTTGTGTATATGTATTAAAGAGAGAAGAAAGAGTGACATGCCTCAGCGTGTTAATTAAAGGGCTGTGGACGTGCTGCTGAGGATTGCGTTTTTATTTTGGACCGAGTCAGAAGTTTCCACACACACACACACACACACACACGCTTTTCCAAATGTTTAACTTTTTCCTTAAACAAATATTTCTCAGAATCAGGGGTGAGACGAGGTCGAGACTTTGAGTGTTTGTTACTCAACGTCAACAGGAGCACAAACGACCACAAGCTCCAACAAAGCCGTGTGTGTGTGTGTGTGTGTGTGTGAGAAAAGATGTCGTTAATAACACTTTGATACATCAACCTAGAGTTTGACACATTCATTTCACGAACAGTGGTCTTAACCTGGCCTCTGACCAGTCACACCGCCCCACCCCCACCACCACCGCCACCCCCGTGACCGCTTTGTTATCGTTCACTCAGGTCCTGCAGAGTCGGCGCGAGACCACAAAACAACATCCAGCCTCGCCGGATATTTTTATAACAGTGAGTTGATTCAGTTCATTAAAAGTGTTAGATTTTTCTTACTCCTCATGAAATGTCAGTGCAACACCTCACACTGCTGCATGTGTGTGTGTGTGTGTGTGTGTGTGTGTGATATGACTTCCAGCACTTTGTGGCTTTACTGAGAGTCAGAGCATCTGCAGGGATTTGACGAACAACTCCTGCTCACACACACAATTCTTATCATTATGGTATAGGTATAAATAAAGGCATCTATGGAGGAGGATAATCTTAATCCAGGTAAGCTTCAGGAACGGTCCAGTTGCATGGAAATCGTTTAAGGGCCCACATTTCACTTTGCTCACAGCAACAGTCTCGCGACCGCAAGCGAGTGCTTTTATAAATGGGAGCAACAGATGGTGGGATTTTTCCTGGAGGCTGTTGTTGGACACGTTTTACAGACATGTCACAAAGTTCAAAGCCACATTTCGAACAATAGCGCAGTGGGAACGGAGGCCTGTCGTCCCATTCCTTTGACAAACGAGCCTCCGCCAAAAGTTGACTGCACATATTTCTTTCGACGACGACCACAAGTGTCAGAAATGAACATGCTATGTTACACTGCGCTGCATTTTTAAAGCAAGACCAATTTAGCTTTGTCCACAGAGGCTGCGGGGACAGCAGCCCACGACTTTGGTCCACACTTAAATATCTCGGTAACTATTGGATGGATGCCATTAAAGAGGCAACAGAACACAGTCCACATCGGTAAGGACGCAGGTTTTCCTACCAAATGCACAAATGCTGCATACATGTGCGTTTGTTTGGGGTTTATTTTCCAGACAGGCATTTATTATGGTACAACAGCTTCCCCTGGGGAAGTTATTAACACCACTTTAGAGATACTGGAGGAGAAACATTAACTATGTAAAGTGTACAGTTTACGTTTAATACAATGATTTATTGAAAAGACGCTGTAAGGGATGTGCATGACACAGTAATACCTGAGTAATACCAGTAAAACATGAGCGATGCTGTTGCTATTGTGGAGGCCGGTGTATAGATAGAGTCAGGTTGCTCCATCCACATGGTTTCAAACGTATACGCCGTCACTGGCAGAAATCTAACACCGTAGAGTATAGGCGACGAGGTGCGGCGGCAAACATTCCCTCACAGCATATATACAGGCTGATGTCCCTCTGTTGTAATGCTGTGTAACTGGAAATATGTACATATGAGGGCTCTTACTTCAGCTATAGATGCAGAAGCTGTGCAGAAAGATTGTTTTTTGCAGTATTATATTACTGCAGCTCGCACTAAAAAACAGGCAAGAGGTCTATTCCCAAACAGAGGCATCTTATTCAGCCCGTGTGAATGGTCTCATTAATTAACATTAGTTGATTAGTTAACAAAGCGCACACACACACACACACACACAGAGGAGAGTCCTGCAGGAGACACAGCACACCTCCACTTCTGCTTTTTCATTAGACAGTTCTAGCACGATTCGGCTCTCCTCATAGCACGGCTTCAAGAAACTGCCGTGATGTCACAAAATACAGCAGAAGGAGGTTGTGATTCGGACTCCTCTGTTAAATATTGAGATTGTACACGTTTCCTCTGCCAAATGTTGGAGTCTAACATGTTTTCAGAATTTTTAACTCATCTACAGTTTGGCTCTTGATTGTTGATTCCTGTATCGGACGCCGCACTCGTGACTCCTTCCAGTGACGACACTCTCTGATCAGTCAGTGGACAGCAGTCTGTTGACATCACATTTAATTATCAGCTCAAAAACAAGTACCAAGTACCAGGTGCTATCGCTAATGGAATAGCAAAAAAAACCAGGGCCGTGCTCTATAATAAAATAAACTCTATAATGGAAAAGTGACGTATGGAAAAGTGACGTATGTATTTGCTGGTGTAACGGTGAACGAACACACACACACACACCTTCTGTAAGGCACGTCATGTTTAAGTTTCAACATGTGAGAACACAATAGTCGTCGGTAAATAATGACAGATTCAGGACGGGGGCCACACCCATGCTTAAACAGTGTCATGCATTTGCAGTAAACACCTATGTGTCCATGCACTCATGACTGCATCCCTGCTGCTGGTTCCTGCTACAGCGCAGTGGGTGTGTCTCAGAGACGTTTTTGCCATGACGACACACGCACGCACGCACGCACGCACGCACGCACGCACACGCACACACACACACACACACACACAAAACCTAAAGCTGAAAAAAACTAATTCAGCTTGTGTGTGAAGTTAATTATGTGTGTCAGTAAAATATTAAACCAACATATCAGTAAATATGGGTGCTTATTTTCCTGTTTGCGTCTCTTTTTGTGTCCTCTGCAGAAATCTGCAGCTTTTTAGACCCTGATCCATTTCTAATGTTCACTATTCGTCCATATACGGAAAAGTAGATGACTGTGTGTGTGTGTGTGTGTGTGTGTGTGTGTGTGTGTGTGTGTGTGGGTGTGTGTGGGTGGGTGGGTGGGTGCGGTGGCTACTGTCTCATACCCACGTACCCCCTTTCATATTTACACACTCAGCAGTCAGCCCCCTCAAACCCCCCCATGTGCCTTTCTGCCTACTAGCCTGTCTGGAAAAAAAGGGCTGTTTCCACAGCGACTTGTCTCCATGACAACCGTCACCCCATCCTCATCCCCACTTCTGTTAAGTCTCTTGCCTCCATAATCCACCTCCCAATTCCCGACTCCAGTCTGTCATCTCACCCCATTTACACCCCACCAAGCCCCATCATCTCCTTCCATCTCTCCTTCACACACTCTCTCACTCTCTCAATCCTCAGGAGAGAAAGAGTGAGGGAGGGAAGGAGGAGGTGTATTCCCCCAGCAAGGTCCTCTCTTCCCTGGACCTCTGAAAGTAATGACAGAAGCCTGGAGCAACCAAAGGGGACAGGGATGGCGAGCAGAGGGTATAAAGATGGGATGGGTGGAGGAGGCTGCAATCCTCTGCACACAACTCTCACGGTGACCCTGTTTCCTTATCCTCGGAACAGCATGGAAAAAAAAAACACCATGGTTTTTGTGCCAGAAAACACAGACACACACACACACAGTGAGAGATGGCAGCGAGACTGTAGCTGCAGGGCATACATCTGGTGGAACCGTGGGCCAGTGGACACATGTTGGAGAAGGGAAGATGAATCAGGTCGCACAACACTGCCTAATGATCTCGGAGGGAACGAGGAAAGGGGGGGGTGAAGCAAATATCCTTCATGTCAGTGTCATTAACCTGGGGATTGGCTGGGTGTGTTTGTGTGCGTGCGTGTTTGTGTGTGTGTGTCTACAGGGGGTTACTGCAACTAATCACCAGGCTCAGGTGTGACACCCTGTATCCCCACCCATCACTTACGCACACAGGGAACCATGGGATTTTCCTCCCCTCTGCCAGATGATGAGAGCAGATAGAGAGAGAGAAAGTAGGCCAAACAAACAGCCAACTGCTGACTACAGTTACATCACAGAGAGACAGAAAGCAGCACAAACACGGAGGCACATGCATTCACATGTACAGCCATAACACAGACAGGATGGGATATCCTGTTTTTGTTGTGCTTGCAAATGGAAAAAGAAAGACAAAAAAAAAGGGAGGAACAACTACCAAATAAAGACATTTCTTTGGCTCTGGAGGAAATTTCCACTGAGTCTTGAAAAAGAGAGGTATTTTAATAAAAATGCCTCTATCGTCTTCTACCATCTGTCTACATCACATTATTTTCATCCAAAGACAACAGAGTGTTTTCCAAGAAACAACAGAATGTGAAAGTGACAGAAGAGTCAGTCATGGAAAGAACAACACTGGGTTGTGCAGTTATCCACCGCGGGGGAAATGGGTGACTTTGTGTGTGAATGTGTTTGAAAGGATGGTGCACGCAGACTCAGTGTACGTCAAACAACGTGGACTCTGGTGCGTTCGTTGACACCCATGGCCGGTCTATCCTGTTAGGGGGCCTTTGTTTTTGCTTTTGGGATCAACTGACATCATACTTTTTTCCACCACACCTGTTGTCATTTGTGCTTTATATAGACTGATGTCTTCAATTCAAGGCTGTAGTGTTTGAATGTCTGTGTGTCTGGTTCTGTTTTTGGTCTTTTTCTAATTTTTGATGGTTCATTTTAAACATTTTCTCCTGCATTTGTGCACAAACCTGCTCTGTACTTTACTTTGTTATTTATATTTCTGACAACTTGTACTTTTAGTCTGATACATTTCCCTTAATCATCTTTGTTACTCGTTACTACAAAATAAAAGTTGAGTTGCTGACGTGATGCCTGTTTGTTGTCGCTATTTTTTAGCAGCACCAGCTGTTAGCCGCAGATTTCGGCTCCGAGTGGACTTAAAACACACCAGTGGGTCGCTGTTTACCGTGTTTGACACCAAGGCTCTGGTCTGCGGGTTTCTGTGGTTCACTCCGGACGCCGGGTTTCAGCTCTCAGCTGAGCGGCCGACCGGTGAGCTAGCGGCCACAATAAATGTCATATTCAGAATTGTAATCGCTTTGTTTAAATACTTTTACTTCTAATATTTAAGTACATTTTATATCAGAAAGTTACTTGTGATACTTAAGTACAGTAAATTTCAGGTACTTTAAGACATTTACTCAAGTAATATTCTAAAAGGTGACTTTAACTTCTACCAAAGTCATTTTCTGCTAAGATACTTGTACTTTTACTCAAGTATCGCTTTCAAGTACTTTATACAAGACTGGTTATGGACCAATTACAGAATAGACACAGGACAATAATGTCATCTTTAACCTCTTCAAAATCCTTTTTGCAATCTACAGTAATGTGAAACTAATCTAAAACAGCTTTAAAATACTATGAATACTATGAAATCACTTTACCTTGTGTAACTAAGTGTTCTTTTGCATCACAGACAGATACATTTATTTTAAATTGAAATAAAGTGTATGAATCTTCAACAGACTCCTAATTCCTGTTCATGATTATCCAGATGATGGAACCTTGTTTGCCGGCATTATAGTTTGTTGTCCTACCTTCACTAACAAACCTCCAAAAAAGCAACTTTACACACACATGACGTCATGTATTATGCATCCATAACGTCCAGCGACCATCCATAATTCATACAGCCATGCGTAACTCTTTTTTCCTTCCCCTCGAATGACCCACAGCATTGTTTCCGACGGGGCAGAAACGGAGACCAATTAAGAGCGACTGTGAAACCTCACCTTCACTCACAGCCCAGACAGCGGTTCAAAGGCAATCGACCCGCGAGCTTAACATAATGAGGCTTCAGCAGATGCAGCAGAGGTGAAACGGCATCCCGGTTGCCAAGAGAATGACACACAGTGCCAGGGAGGCTTACAGAGGACTAATATACGTGTGAAAGGTGTCGTTTCTCTACGTCCATTAGACTGTGCAAAAGTTTTTAACATCATAATCACGGTGGATATTTCAGTTTTTTAATAACGCAAAGACACACTAAGGTTGCCAAGAGGGTGAGGATTATATGTTGGTGAAATATAGATGATTATCTCCACTCGTGATAATCACAACGGTAGAAATTCGACACAATTAACTTATTTTTTGACCTAAAACGTTGTGCTAACAGGGACGAGGTGAAATCATCACCTTCACACACAAACCCAATCGACCTGCTAGCTTAGCATAATGAGGCTCAGCAGACGCAGCAGAGGTGAAAGAAGACAGTAGGGATAATGTACTTTTTTTGCTCACTGATCAGCATTTTAATGGTCGGGGTAGTAATAATAATAGCTGTGGAGCGCTGGTGTTAGATCATGAACATTGTCTGGCTTATATTAGTTCATTTGAAACAGTAGCTTGATTTATGCTGTAAAATCTGTAGTTCATTCACCATTGTGGCAGCTCCCATCACCTCCACAACCACAAGGATTCAGATGCAACTTTTGCACAAAGGTCAATTCATATCTAAGCATCTACACTGAGGTCTGTTATGGTCCACATGACGTGTGTGTGTGACCGTCTATGTTGACCAAACATGCTTTAGGTAGGACAATATGTTGGATACGGGGAATAGAACGTGGCATCACGTAACACATGCAGACATGTAAACATGCATGGGATGCCAGACCTATACATAGACCCTCATTTTAGTGTGAATGGAACCACAGGTGTGTCAGAATGCACCTTGATGGTATGTTCGCTGAAATACATTTTAAAAAGCCACATTTATCAACCAAAGAACCAGCAGCTAGCAGGTCACCCTTCCCTTGGGGTACCAGAGTAATGGTACGGTATGGGTGGAACTAGACCCACGACAGTCAGCTGATTGGGTGACAGAAAAGCGTCACTCCTTTGACGTCTTATTGAGACAAACAGCCATAAACTGTGTTGTTGTCTATTGTGTCACGTGCTATGTCGTTGCCTGCTGACCAAGTAAAGGTTCCGTTCTCAGTCGAAACGCAAAGCCTGACCAAGGGCTTTACCATTCCAAACTAAACTGCACCATGATGGAAACGTGGCATATGTCCAAACAGGCATGTTCATAACCACCATGACCAGTTTCTGTGGTTAAAAAGGTGTGTTGTGTAATGTTGTCACACCTCTTGTAGAGGCTAATGCAGCGTGAATGGTCACACTGCTTTTTCCTGACACACATGCAGTGATTGTGGCCTCGCTCAGTCTGACTCTGCAATGACAAAGTAACAAGCTCGAGAGGGGGTTAAGTTTCCCGTCTCTGAGGTTGGTGGCAGCGCTCCGCCAACATCCTGGAATTCACACACTCTGTGACAGATGTAAACAGTTTTGCATGCGCTCTAACAGCTGGTCACGTAAACCCCCAGTGACTTGGCAACTATAAAAACTTCAAACGAGCAAACATACTTGCTTTAAACATGGCACAACTGCCAGTTGGTTGGTAGTTAAATTCCAGGCTGTTCCCCTGCGGATGCAGTGGCCACTGGCCAATCAGAAACCAGCCAGTCGACAGCACCAGGGTGCCAGGGTGGAGGAGTGCAGAGCATGCTGGGAGGGAAATGAGGGGCATTGTGGGATGGATGTTCTGGCAGGGCAGAGTTGTCGGAGGCCTGTACCGACGCCGTCCCCTGCCGCGGAATCGCAGGTTAGGGATTGGGACTGATGGATGGGTATTGTAGGGGGAGACATGTGGGAGTCCTGCTGAGGCAAAATGAGGTAGGATAGAGGAAACAGCTGGGACGAGCAAGGTAGAGGTGGGGGAGGAAAGAGAGGCATGCCAGCATTTTGTTCGAACTTCCTGGAGAGGCAAACACAAATAAACAGCGCTGGAGTAGCGAGTGAGGGAGGGAAACGAGGAGAGAGGTGAGGAGCGAAGCATGATCTGACCCAGAATAGACACACTGTCAGTACATTTCCATGCAGAATGGACTATTGCACTTGTTCTACTATAGAACAACCAGAATCAATTTAGCCTCTGCTATGCCAAGTGGCAACATCACACGGCAAAACATGTTGAGCACCATTCTGAGTCTTTAAAATATTTAAACCTTTGAGTTGTGTCAGTCCAAAATGCACTAGGCTGGATTTTGCCATTGTTTTCCTCACACTCTTCTGTTCCGTCCTCTACTTTTAATTCCACGTCAAAGCCCCGGTGAACATGTGCACAGCACCTATAGGACAGTTTGGGTCCAGTTTGGGTCCAGTTTGGGTCCAGTTGACCACATCATCTGGGTTAATCTGACTTTGACAAATTAGATTTCAGAACTCCACGTAAACAAACATGCTGAGAGAAAGTGCAAAGCGATTATTAGCTACATTTACACAGACAATACTGGCTGATATAATGCAGTTTGGTTGCATTCCTAAAGTGCAGACACAACAATTTAAATTCAAGGTCCACGGAATTAATTGTTGCTTGAGAGCTTTTGAATGTACAACAAATTCTCCATCAGCAAATAAGAGTCTGCTCCGTCATCACAATGGTCAAACCTGACACGAACTCATGATATTGTATTATTGTATTGTGGTATTATTATTCAAGCTGCGTGCTAGATTAAAAAAGTGCTGCTCGTGCATTTGGCCCAGGAATTAAGATCATTTACAGGCAAAAGCCCCACAGCTGAGACTGCGTTTGGTTTCTTCTACTCAAAGGCCTTAAAGACATTAAAGAGTCACCGTGCACTCACAGGTGTTTTTACTCTTTTTAGTACAACGGAGATGTGAACTAAATGATTGTGTGTTGAATTTCAACTGGCATGTTATAGAGATATTTTCTTTTCTTTTTTTTTGACTTTCATTAAGTGGGGAGACTTATCTTCAATTCAGCTTCACCGCCACAGCCACGGGTGATAAAAATGGAAATATAAGATTAACTTTTAATCCTAAAAAGTTGGTCAAAAACACTGAATCCTACATTTATCCAGAGGTGGAAAGTAATGAATTACATTTACTTACCTTACTGTAACTGAGTAGGTTTTTTGTGTAACAAACTTTGGCAGTGAATTATGAGGACAGGTGAATGTTGTGGACAGGTTAGCGATGAGGACAGGTGAACGTAGAGGGCAGGTGAATGTTGTGGACAGATGAATGTTGACAGGTGAACAATGAGGACAGGGGAATTGGCCCTAACTAAAGTCCCTGAGTGAGTGAGAATATTAAAACATCTGTGACCTTTGACCCCTTTTGACTGATACATTGTGTTACATGTTTTATGACATTTCATGTGAGATCTGTGTTCCCTTGTCCTTACACGACACAAGAAAGAACTCCAGCCTTGTTAAAAAAGTAACTAAGTAACTTTTATTCGGATTGCTTTTTAAAGAAGCTAGTTTTTTTTACTTTAGTTTTACTTGTACTTAAGTAAACTTTTTTCAAAATAGTGGTACTTTTACTTGAGTAGAATATTTCAGTTCTCTTTCCACCTCTGCATTTCTCTTAAAGCAGCTGGATGTATCTTCCTCTCTCTGGTGAACACCAAGTATATAATGCAGTTTGTGTGCTTTTCATTTGCAGCCGAATCCAAAGGAAATCGTATCACTCTTTGACAAACTCTTTAATATGTGTTTGAGTAACAATCCATTCATAAAATCCCCCCCCCCCCTTTACATAAGCATTTAATAAAATAGTTTGAGTCTACAAATTGATAAAGCAAATGATTGTTTCACTGCTGCAGCCCTGCGTGCACTGAATCACAACCGAGGCAAAGAGAAAGAGAAGAAGGGAAAATGAGAGATGACGGAGACGTGGGGTGGTGAGGGTCAGGGAGTTTGTTTAAGGCCATGCTGGTTATAACACACAGAATCCTTTAATGTTAAACAAAGGGCTGATTGAATTAGAAAGAATCGAGTTAGCTGACCTCTCCCCTGCACTCTGAGGCCAACTAATAACCTCTGCTTCTGTGAAAATGAGCCCGTCACAGAGGACTCAGAAGATTCACTTCACCTACTGTATTATCCACAATGTGCCACTGGGAAGGTTTACATGCAGCTGAACGCTTGTTTCCATCATGCATGTTTTTCTTCTGCGCTGATGAGGCTGCATTTTACTTGATTAACTCTCTCTCCCTTGGATCTCGTGTGTGTGTGTGTGTCTGTGTGTGTGTGTGTGTGTGTGTGTGTGTGCGCGCGCGCGCTGGTTTACTTGTGCAGATTAAACCCACGTCGTGTCAACAGGGTTAGGCCACATACTTATATATTCATTTAACCGCTCGCCACCGGCTGAATAACAGTGACTCATCCCCAGCTTCCCCCTCTGTCACCCCCCCCCCCCCCCCATCCCTCTCACACCAAAGCCAGACTGATCAGGCTAAATCCAAGACTCATCAGTTGGATGCCCTGGATTCATCCCTGAGGATAAATATATACAATGTGTTTAACGGCTTAACAGGCGCGCGCACGTGCGTGCACCCACTTAAACACATGTTCAAGCTGTCTGTGTGTACATTTAGCAGTGCTGGCTGGAGACAGTGAGAGATGGTAAACAGGGCGGAGAGAACAAACTGACCTCCATTCGTGCTCTCTCTCTCTCTCTCTCTCTCTCTCTCTCTCTCTCCGCCATCCTCTTTTACTGCTCGTGCCCTGACCCCAATTAGTCATATAAAAACACTATAAATCAGGTAAAACCATAGGGGCTCAGTGCTGATAAACACTTTGTTTATCCTGTCTTAGGGCAGCAACGGGGACACAAGGCAAACCTGATTTTTTTTTAAGCAACTCAAGGCTCAGCAAATAAACTCCACACCTAATTAAGTCTTCGATATCTCGCACAAAAGCGCGGAGAGAAAAATCTGTTATTTTAGTCCTCAACAACGCAGTTAGTGCTTGTTTACCGCCGTCCCTTTTGGAGAGTTAATGTCACTTATGTAAATCAAAATGAAGGATTTCCAATGGTGCCGTTACATAATCACACATCTTAACTTACTGATTGGAGGCAGCGGTGGATAAAACAACTCCTGTGTGCCCAGATGTAAAATCACTGTATTACTTAAATGGACCTCGGCGCAGAGAGCGAGCAGTTTACAAAAAGGATGTTTAAAGAGTGAGATAACGACATAAAAGTCACTACTAACTTAAAAAGTTAAGTTGCCAGACTTCAAAACACAGAGCTATGACTTTAAGTGTGGCTCATATATTGTAGTCTCATATTAGCATGAACACCAGTCACCTTAAGGCCTGCATTAGTGCTGAGGCTGAAGCTGAGGACCCCCTGCTGCACATCCTACATCAGTGTTAAGGTCCCCTACGGTGTTTGCTAAACTCCAGAAGAAGAAAAAAGTGTCTAATAGATGTGTTGTTTCAGTTTAGCAAATGCAAAATGAATGAACCTTCTGTTTCTCAGAAAAAAGTGGTCCAGGGCTAAACCATAGACGGGCTCTGGTGTCAGACCCTGTTCAGATTTGGTGTTGGCATCTATCCGGATCAGCTCACACATGTACAGCTCCAGGTTCAGGTGTAATTGGAGATGATGCAGCCACTTGTTTACATATGAGAACACAAATCATCTCTCAGGACACATTAAAGACTTAAAGCCTCTGATCCACTGCAATATTACAGTGTTTCTACACTTCTATACATTGATACAAAAATACTGATCACAACATGATTTGGGTTTTTCCTAATTATTAAAATCTTACTGTGATTTAACATGATGTAAAACAGAGGAAGATTTCTTTAGGGGTTTTGATTTAAAAATTAACAGAACATATTATGGATGCCGACCCACAAAATCCAATCTAAATCCCCTGAGGGTTTCATAAGGTTTTCACAGCACAGGGCACGGCTCACACGTGATGGGATGTGATGAGATTTTCTAAGAAGCCGAATTGAAGGCTGTGACTGACGGTGCATCTCTCGCTCTCTCCTCTGCTGGGAAACTGAAATCAGGAGGATTTTAATCAAAACGAGCTGCTGTGTAAGTCTCCCAGCTAGAAATGATTTAAGCCAATGTATTAGGGCTGCAAAAAACTATTTTAAAAATCTCTTCCCCCCAAGAATTTGATAACTCTAGTAGCTTGATGAAGAAACAGTTGAAAATTTACCTCAAACAGTTCTGTTTCCCAGTGTTGTTTGCAATCCAGGGTTTTGAAAAGACATTCAAATCATTATATGTATCTTATTATTAGCAGAAGCAGCCACATGTAGACGTTCATTAAGAAAACATTGTGTCGTACGTGTTATGCAACACTGTAACCCCACTCCATTTAGATAAATGTCTCACTGACTGACGTGTGATGTGCATAGATATTGGAAATAATGTATCATTTCATTTCGGATTACCGAAAAAATCAGTTATGAAAACTGTCAAATCGGAGTGCTTGTAGAATCCCAGTTAATCATAATCCGAATATATAAATCACATTGTGTTGTGATACAATTAATTCAAACATATCATCCCAGCTTTGCAACGTACACACACATGCTGTGCAATCATAGAGTAAACACATTGAACACATCGCTCAAACAGAGACAGTGATGACAGTAGGTGTGTTTTTTAGAATTTCAAGAGTCTAATCAAGTTATCATACAGCCACAAACTTCCCCAGCAGCCCTCGTGGTAGCAGCTGTGCTAGATGCCCGATCGATACACATCCCCGTCAGGAAACTGGGGGCCATTTGTGGCCCTATATGAAAAAGCTGTGGCCTATTCTCAACAGACATCAGCAGCAGCCACAGCAGCCACAGCAGCCACAGCAGCCACAGCAGGCCTGTTTAAGAGTGAGAGAGAGAGAGCAGCTATTGTCATAGAACCGCAGTAGAATGGACAGCCAATAATGACGGGGGGGAATGGAACCGAGCGCACTAAATGTCACACTCGGTCTCTGGGGCGTTGCACAATGCCAGGCCTGTTGGTGGACCTGTTTAGACCCCAGACAGACCAATAGAGATGAAAGAGAAAAGAGGAGGGGAAATAGATGGAAGGACGGAGGAAAATAAGTGGGCAAGTGACGATGTGTATGTGGGTGCATGTCTCTATTGTTTGTGTGTGTATGTGTGTGCGTCTCTCGCCTATACTTCCATCTCCCAAATCTTTGCGTGCCTCTAATTCATAGTGACCCCTCCATTGTTACGGAGCAGATGAGCTGAGGTCCAGCTCTGCGCTGATTGAATGGAGTCCACCGAAGCTGCCTCTCTGTTTTCTACACTATTCCCCCGGCTGTCTCCCTTCATTCCCATCGCAGTGCATTATTAGAGCCGAAGTGCCCGCATAACACACACACACATACACACACATCCATCCATACATGTATATATATATATAAATATATATGGATAGAGAGAGAGAGAGAGTGAGAGCCTAGGGCAAAGGAAAGGAAGCAGAGAGAGGGGTCTTTCTTTATTGCTCTGATCAAAACATTCATCCATCCCATCTGTCCTTCTCTCCCACCTTCTATTACACTCCCCTTATTAAATCATTCCCCTCCTATTTCAGCATGGATTTATCCACGGGTATTACCTTGCCCCCAGACTAAGTGCAAAGCACACTGCACCAAATTTGTGCATATACTCTTTTGTCTTCTCACCTTTCATCTCCTGGATCAATTAGATAGAAGTAGAAATGTGGAGAGGCTGCATGAAGCGCCAGTCGACCTTGACACAGACTACACGACACGGTCAAATGAAATACACACACACACACACACACACTTCCATTGCCTGCCTGGTCTACATAGAGTACTAGGTGAGTTTGTCCTGATGCAATCACACCGAGTACGGAGTCAGAAGGAGAAGCAGGAGACGGTGGGAGGAGATTCTCGTGCTTTTTTCTTTCTATAGAAATAGGTCAGAGGACTAGAATTAGACTCCTCCGTGCTGCCACAGCTACTTGTCAGCGCTTCTGGATGTTTCTTGCAAATCGACAGGGTCTCTATTGTTAATGTCTTGAGGAAAGTTTAAAAAAAAAAAAAAAAGGGAGCAAAAGGATGAAGCATCAATGCTGAGGAGGCATAAAATAGTACTTTTTTTTTTTTAACTTACGTTTGAGGAATCCAGTAATCCAATTACCCCGGCACAGAACCTATACGACTTTAGGGCACAACCCTGCACAAGTTTGTGAACACACACATATACAGAACACACACACACAGCAACACTTCAAAGACACTTGTTCCCAGTGCGAGAGAACGTTACAACATGCTCCCTTTGCTGTTTTAAATGCATACATTATTTAAGTTCAAACACACATAAGGTATAAGACATTCAGTGTTTGATCTAAGATTGTCTTGGATGGGGTCAAACCAGACCATTAGTGTTTTTTTAAGGGAAGGAAACTGTACACAACTGCTACAAAATGATGATGTTTTGTTACTGCAAAACGCGGCTGCTCGCCTTTTGACATCACATCACTCCAATACTTTATTCTTTCAATACTAACGTTTGTTTTTAAAGCCCTTAATGGTCTCGCCCCGGCCTATTTAACAGAAATCTTAACTGTTCACAAGCACGGCAGAGATTTACGGTCTAACCAGCTAATGCTTGACGCCCCCAGACTCTGGAATAATCTCCTGGTGGGATAAGGGCCTTTTTAAATCCAAACTTAAAACATATTTATTCAGAATGGCTTTTAATACCCTCTTTTTTTATGCTTTGATTTACGTTTCATGAATTTGTTTTTAGCGTCTGCTTTTAATGCTGTGTGTCTGGCATGCTTTTATTTGGTAAAGCACTTTGGGTCAACTGTGGGTTGTTGTAAAGGGCTATAGAAATGTTTATGTAACTTCCACACACACACAATGATGAGATTAGAACATGAAATAGTACAATAATCTGTCTGAAAAACAGATTTTTCATCTTCTACCGCTTTATCCTCCACATGAGGGTCGCCCTATGTCAGCTGGTGCCAATCCCAGCTGACATAGGGCCAAAGGCGGGGTCACACCCTGGACAGGTCGCCACATTATAGAGACAAACAACCATCCACTCTCAGCAGGGGTGTCAAACGTATGGCCCGCGTCCCGCCAGAGGGTCCAATCCTGCCCACAGGATGAATTTGTTTTTCACTTCCAGATACCTGTGATAACTCTTTGTGGTAGAAAATTTTGATAATTGTTTCTCAAACCTGGAAAATAACGTCGTTCTCAAATGTTTAATTATGTTCAAAAACGCAAAAATCTTTGTATGACAAATCTCTTGCAGATTAATTTAGTAAACGATTAATAATCAATGAATTGAGTCATTGTTTCAGCCCTAGTGATAACGGGAAATTTAGGCATAATATTGATGAAATTGTACTTGGTGTAAAACAATTGTTAATTGTTCAGGGGTTATTATGCTATTATGTTGCTGATCCAAATGGTCCAATTCCCAAATCTGCATGTTTTTTGATTGTGTGAAGAAACCTGGAGCAAACCCACGCAGACTACCGGGTCGTGAACCCGTGTATTCTTGCTGCAAAGGCAAGAGTTCTAACCACTACACAACCGTGTGGCCCCTGCGAAATACATTACAAGTTTAAACAACATTAAAATGTTTCCAAATGGGCAAAACCACTGCATCCACTCACTTTCTTTCCACTTAATCTTCACTCTCAAGTGCAACAGACAGAACATTCCCCGAGCACAAAATCGATTCAGTGAAACATAAGTTGGACTAACATGTTTATATGCATTTTAAACGTCTGAGTTTTAGTCCGTCTAACGCAGTACTTTAGTTTAATCTAATGCCGTGAAAAAGGACCCGGGAGTGGAAGTGACAGGTTCACCGTAAAGAAGAGAATAAAAGGAGCAAGGAGTAAAAACTGCATTGTATTGTCCGTCTGCATAAAGGCGTCACAATAGCATCATAGCACGAGCGAGCACAAAGCAAGCAGTATTACACACGGCTACACAACACAACACAACACACATAAAAGCTGCTTTCATACCTGCACTGAACTCTGTGTGTGAGTTCAGCAAAAAGGAACTGGAGAGGATCCACAGCAGGTAAAATGGGTCAGAGTCCACATCACTGCTTTTGTGAACACATCTCAGGACTTCTCCCAGACTCCATGTCTAGAAATGGTTTAACTTGCCACTTTTGAGTCATAACAACTTTTACAAACAAACACAATTTTTAAGTAAATCCAACAAAATCTTATGGAGTCAACAAGTGGACGTAAAGTAAACAAACCTTAAGACTATAGTCATATGAACTCATCGGTTTCAAGGCATGTGGTTTTTCCTAGATTTAAGCGGAGCTTCACATTTTATAAGCAAAATTCAAATGTTAATTCCTGCCTATTTATGAAATGAATAATATGGGCAGAGAAATATTTGGCACTAATGGAGCGGGAGCTTTCCCGTAAAGTGAGAGCGCTTAGACATCAGAGGAATTCCCATGATTCCACGTTGCTTCCTCACATCAAACGTGGCCTTTTGTTATTATTTTTACTCACACACAGACCCCTGGTGGCAGTAATTGCATACTGTGCATTTAAGTTTGCGAACGGCTGACCTACATAAATAGTTGGAAACGCTCACACTGTGGCTTGTGACTTTGTCCGACGCCGATGTTTATGGAGAACAATCTCAATAAGAAAGACTGATGGGAGGTCAACGGTGGAGCCAGGTTGAAACCTTTTGGGAATTGCTGTGATACAGTGGCCGCCACATTAAGACAAAAGCACTACCTCCATCCAATAATCAGCATTACATCAGACCAAATCATCATTATTGACCGTCAGTAATATGAGGTCAACATCATGTTATATAAGCACACTGCCAAAATGACCAGATGCTCTATAGGCTGAAGCACAGCTGCTCAGTGGGATTATCACACACACACACACACACACTCAGGTTTGTGCAGCTATTCTTCTGAGGACATTGCATTAACCTCTATTCATTTTAGATTATTATCAGAATTCTGCCTTTAAACTCAGAATTCTAACTTTAAACTCAGAATTTCTCACTTTATTCTCAGAATTCTGCCTTTAAACTCAGAATTTCTCACTTTATTCTCAGAATTCTGCCTTTAAACTCAGAATTTCTCACTTTATTCTCAGAATTCTGCCTTTAAACTCAGAATTTCTCACTTTATTCTCAGAATTTCTCTCTTTAAACTCAGAATTTCTCACTTTATTCTCAGAATTCTGCCTTTAAACTCAGAATTTCTCACTTTAAACTCAGAATTTCTCACTTTATTCTCAGAATTCTGCCTTTAAACTCAGAATTTCTCACTTTATTCTCAGAATTCTGCCTTTAAACTCAGAATTTCTCACTTTAAACAGAATTTCTCACTTTATTCTCAGAATTCTGCCCTTAAACTCAGAATTTCTCACTTTATTCTCAGAATTCTGCCTTTAAACTCAGAATTTCTCACTTTATTCTCAGAATTCTGCCTTTAATGATTTGATCTTAGCCCTTGACTACACAGGTTCATCTGAAATGAGGTGCCTGCCTCATTAGGACCAGGTTTATTTGCCTCCATGAGGACTAGCGGTCCTGACAAGGTCAGTGCTTATGCCAGAAAACACACACACGATGCCCTTCAATCACATCATAAACAGTGAGAATGAAGACAGGTGTCCACTGTGAATAATCTCATCATGCAGAGCAGATCAGTATATAATGTCGACACATCTGTCACACCTAAATAAAGACCACCCCACACACATACACACACACACACAAACACACAATATCCCTGAGTCATATGTGGAGTGATATCGACTAAGTGTGTGTGGACGAAGAATTGGGTCAATAAAAGATGTCATTGATGGATCCCTTTCACATATGCTCGGGAATCACTAAGAACCAAACGTATGCGGAAACGCACACAAAATATATGCACGGGTACAGATTTAGAGTAAATTGTTTTTGACCATGCGATTCAATCTGCCTTTTTTATTCTAATCCTGGCCAAATTAATCACATTACCGCTGTTAGAGACCGCGTTGTGTCCGTACATCCTCTAAAACCCCTGGGGAGCTCAACCTATATCTATGTGCACGGCCGAATTATCCACCATGCTCCCTCGGTGGTAGCCTATATTACAGCTATATGAGGGTTTTGTGTTATCCCAAAAAAATCCTACTTGATTGTATACATCTCAGTCCAAAACACGTAATCTGGTATGTGCCTGCAATCTGTATTAGCCCGAGTCAGCCATATAAGAGCAGCAGGGATTTGGGGAAATGCACGTTTGAAAGATGGCAGTATTAAGGTGGAGCCAGAAGAGGTATAAAGTAAAGTAAAGCTTTTTGGAGTGAGATTGGGACCATAAGTATAATTATCGTGATTTATTAGGACATTTAAATGTTGACTATGACACTTTTGTGAATGCAATCCCCCCCGAGAGTCAACAAAAATCACACCATTTCAATAACGTGAAATGAGCATTGCGATCATTTCCTGGTGACTTATCATTATGACAAGTTATGAAGTGGGACACAGCCCACTGATTCTGGATCAGGGGCTGTGTGTGTGTGTGTGTGTGTGTGTGTGTGTGTGTGTGTGTGTGTGTGTGTGTGTGTGTGTGTGTGTGTGTGTGTGTGTGTGTAGAATGGGGTCATGGGATCTGTCACAGATGGTGCAGATGGGGGTACCTCCACCGCCCCCCTCCTCTGACCAAGGCTCGTACCCCCCGTGACCATCCTGTCCTGGCTTTCGCTCCACTGATGCTGCAGCTGCAACCACGAACCACACAGCGCCTTAAAAAACAACGTTATCATGGGGATATCGATCCATCAGAAGGAGTGACCTTGTTTTTTTTTGGTTCTTTTTTTTTTTTTTAAATCATACAGAAAGTCTTCAGTAAAATTCAGGCAATTAAATATCACAAAAAAAAACAAATAACGATATTTGTTTACTGAGAAAAGCGTGAGAACAAATGTGTGAGACAACACTGGTTTTGGTCTGATTTCTCCACACAGCGTTTGTCTTGCGAGAGTGTTTTTGCCAGCACAGCAGGTAGCACATTTCGCCTGCCATCTGACACTAAAACTGCACTGAATTTTAACAGCGGCTCTGGAGCTTTTGGCTCACGAGTCCCCCCCCCACCCCAATATGATTGGACGCCCACTTTCACTCCAACATACACTGTTGCAGGTGTTGAAATACAGAACATTAAACTTTGATACCAAATGACAAGTTTGATTTTCCCTTGACGGGCAATTTTTACTTTTCTAATTACAGTCAGAAGCCTTGAGGCTGCAAATACTCATTACTTGACAGCTATAAAGCTCAGTTATTACTGTAATTAAAAAACAGAACAACTTTGCACATTGGGGATATACATTTTCCACATTCAATAAATCATTCCGTGGCTGTTGAAAGTAACGCTGTGAGCGCCACCCGCTGTAATGTGTTATTTGAAATGAGTAGCAAATCCAAAAGTGTTGGACAATGTGGTTAACAACATTAAGTAGCAATTTCGGCAGGAATTAGCGTGGCAGGTTGTTAATCACGCTTGAAACTGCATCTGGTTTTGAGAGACATGTCACTTGCCCTCACCTCATTTTAACTCCGAGCAGCCGCAGCGGTCACAGCCCATCACCCCATCTTCTGCTCCTGGTCATTTTAAACTCAATCCTACCTCCCCCCACTATGGTACCATCTGCCAGGGTTCTACTAGAATGGGCTTTTTGGAGGCAGACACCCACACTGGAGCCATTATTGCAAACACACGTTACTACAAACACACTTCTGTACAAGCCTCCATTCAAATCCACAAACTCCAACTAGTTATTGTATAACTAGTAAGTCAAACCTTAAAAAACCTTAAAAATCCTAAAACCTTAAAAAACCTAAAACTCAAAATATACAGCCTAAACGTGCATCAGACCATCCGAAGTGATTACTGTGTGGTTAATGGAGGACACTCTGAGCACAGCATGACCTTAGATCCACTTTGAATGTCCTTTTGGCCCAAATAAGACACTCTGTACGTTTACATGGACAGTTTAAATCGAGCTCAGGTCGTAGTCTGACTAAGACAGGCTATCGGACAACTTGCCGAGTCTGAGTATACAAACAAAGGAGAAAATAAATGTATCCGCAATATGATCCGGGAGATTATAAAGTGGCGTACAATCTTTTCCAGCAGCAGCACTGCAGTTTATGACAAGTCCAACTCCAGTTCGACTAAGCCAATAGGTGTAATCAGACTATGAATGGCATTATCCGGGTATGTTAGTCCGACTAAGACTAGCTCAATTTTAGTTGGACTAAGTACCGTGTTTACATGACATTAAGAAAACCGAATTACTGTCTTAGTTGGACTAAAATGGGACTTTTAACATGTATGTAAACACACTGAGTGAGGTTACATTGATTTACAGTTCAAATGGAGAACAACCGTGACACCAGAGCTTCTGAAAAGAGGTACGAGGAAAGTATTTTGGGTTCTACACCATAAAATAGACTAAAAAAAATTAACAAATTGGCAAAACCGCGGGTTAGCTTAGAAGCTAGCTCCACCTGAGTGAAAGCACAGCCCACTTCGCAGAAACCGAATATAAGTTCAATCCATTATTTTCATTTTACAATAAAAATGCAGATACCGAGAGACAGAACTGGTGAGAAGCTTCTCAGGGTGGTAAAGTGTTTCAGGCTTTAATCAGACAGCATGAGGAGGTGAAGCTGAGAAGGGTGGAGCGACGTCACAATTGCATAACAATCACATTACAGCCACCTCAGGAGAGGACAACCATGACCTCTTTTAGACATGTGAGCTGGACACAGTTGCTCCTCATTGATTGATCAAGTCATTCGATCTTTGGTGTTTTGTGTAAACCAGCCCTACTAAAAAAAATGGTCGAGTCACAAGATTCTTCAAGCTTTCACTTGTGTCCCACTGTCTTCATCAGGGGATGGATGGAGCGGTCAAAAGTGAAAGACATTTTCAAACGTCAGACAAACTAGTATCCAGTTTTTTGGCCAGTCAGTTGTTCCAATCATGTTTGAGAACCTGCTATGGTTCCATCTGTGGATTTAGTCTGTCACGGTGTCTTCTGTCTCTACAAGTGACCCCAGACAGACCAAGATCAGGGCCCTGTGGGAGACACTCCATCTGCTGCACCACTCCACTTCTTCTTCTTATTACTGTGTACGTGGAAACTTAACTCATTAGATTGAAAGAGTTCTGCTGTGTTAAACAACTCAATGGCTGGTTCATGTCAGAAGATCCAGATAATTAACAAAAAAGTTAATAAATTAACAAACTAGAGAAACCGCTCAGAAAGGACAAGCTTCCACCAAGGCCACTTCAAAATCTAGATCAAAATCTAATATATTCTTCCTCACTGGGCCATGATCTGCATCCCCAGTCAAATCTGTTCCTTACTTTTTGAATGATGCTGCTCACAGACAAATAGACAATGTACGACACAGTATTAGGGCCAAACTGAAAATTGTGTTTTTAAATCTTTCGAGAATAAAGTGGTAATATTACGAGATTTTGTATCAATACTTAATTAAAAACATTAATTGCTCTGCAATTCTCATCTTGTCGCAGGTTGCAGCTGATCGTCTTTGCAACTTTATTCTCGTAATGTTACGACTTTATTCTCCCAATATTACGCCTTTATTCTTGTAATGTTACGACTTATTCTCCTAATATTACACCTTTATTCTCCTAATATTACCACTTTATTCTCCTAATATTACCACTTTATTTTCCTAATATTACCACTTTATTCTCCTAATATTACCACTTTATTTTCCTAATATTACACCTTTAGTCTCCTAATATTACCACTTTATTCTCCTAATATTATGCCTTTATTCTCCTAATATTACGCCTTTATTCTCCTAATATTGCGCCTTTATTCTCCTAATATTACCACTTTATTTTCCTAATATTATGACTTTATTTTCCTAATATTATGCCTGTATTCTCCTCATATTACCACTTTATTCTCCTAATATTACCACTTTATTCTCCTAATATTCCGACTTTAATCTCCTAATATTACCACTTTATTCTCCTAATATTACGACTTTATTCTCCTAATATTACAACTTTATTCTCCTAATATTACAACTTTATTCTCCTAATATTATGACTTTATTCTCCTAATATTACAACTTTATTCTCCTAATATTATGACATTATTCTCCAAATATTAGTTTTATTCTCATAATATTACGACTTTATTCTCCTAATATTACGACTTTATTCTCCTAGTATTAAGACTTTATTCTCCAAATATTACAGTTTTATTCTCCTTATATTACGACTTTATTCTCCTAATATTACAACTTTATTCTCGAAAGATTTTTTCTTTTTTTTCTTTTCAGTTTGGCCCTAATACTTGTTGTACAAACGCACACTAAACCTCAGGGATGTATTGTTTTATGTGTAACAATAATTCCATCCACACTTACAGTGTTTACATCTGCTATTAAAATTCCATTCAAGTTACTGCTCCAAAAAAAAAAGGCTGTGTCACTCATCAATTCCCCAATATGTGATCAATCAAACTCCCGTATCCATCACAGCACAAGACACTGACATGCTGATAAATGATTTTTAATAAAAAAAAAAA
Organism: Solea solea; assembly: GCF_958295425.1. Classification (NCBI taxonomy): domain Eukaryota; kingdom Metazoa; phylum Chordata; class Actinopteri; order Pleuronectiformes; family Soleidae; genus Solea; species Solea solea. Next base: position 3,771,011 of record NC_081153.1, on the reverse strand, counting down.
AAACACAATACCAGCAGACTGATATGCTGGTCCATGACGAGCCTCTGCACCCCGTCCAACCCCCCTTTCCCACCACCCGACAACAATTTCCCCCAGATTCTGAAGCTCTGCTGCCCCCTTCTCCATGGCATTCTCCCTCCCTCTTCACTGGTGTCCCCCCAAAGTCAAACCCTTATCACCGTCATCATCATCATCGCCGTCTCCCCTTCCTCCTCATCACTTGTCTTTTTTAATCCTGAGTGGGAAATGTTGATCTGATTATAGCCGGCTCTAAACAAACAAGTAGACTAGGAGATTGTACACACACTTTTTTATTTATTTTTTATTTTCATCAAGTAAAGTGCTCTGTGACATTCGTTTGACGTGGTCTACTTATTGTAAAAAGCATAAGAACCTTACCAGGAAACATAACCTCATCAACATCAAAAAGTCCCAAGGACCTGATGATGATGATGATGATAAGTCACTAATCCTCTGTGTAAGGTACGTGGCTTCAATCAGGTCACAGTGGGAAGACAGCGTGTGTTTGTGTTAGTGTGTGTGAGCGTGAGTTTGTGTTACACAGCGCTGCATCTGCCAGAGTTTGAGTCATGGTGACTGAACGACGTGGTGAATGTTTACAGGAAAACACACACACACACACACACACACACACACACACACACACACACACACACACACACACACACACACACACACACACACACACACACACACACACACACACACACACACACACACACACACACACACACACACACACACACACACACACACACACACACACACACACACACACACACACACACACACACACACACACACACAAACAGGTGTCCTGGTCAAAACTGACTTTGTGTGCAAAATATAAGCAGAAAAACAAAAGCATTCCTCCTGGAAAGAAAGAGAGAAAGAGAGAGAAAAAAACCCAGCAGCAAAACAAACAACAAACTGTCGATGCCGATTCTGTCATCATTTGGATTGGGGACAGATTAGTGTGGAATATTAGGTTGTGATTAACTGACCAGGTTAAGCTACTTGATCGTCAACTAAATATGGCTTAGGAGCGGAGGGAGCGCGGCCGAGCTGATGTCACACGGGATTAATCCAGCCCATGATTTCACTTTGATTTAGAAAACTCTTTGGTAATCCACTCATGATGATTTTAACATGCTGTCAGATTATTAGGGATGGAGGAGAGCTGTGTGTGTGGAAGTGATTGATGTCCGAGCATGTGTGTAAACATCGCTCTTAAAACAAGTGACGCTTTTTACTGAACCTTTGAAGGCTCGCATAGGTTCACGCGTGGCACCTCAAAAAATGCTGCGAGTCGTTTATAATAACAATAATATGTTGCAGTTTTCTGCAGCATATTAGATATTATATTCTAAACGGGTAAATAAAGATACACCTGAGTCACTTAAGTAGCTACAACATGTGTTTCTCTGTGCGTGTAAGTGTGGAAAGAGTATTTGTGTGTACTTATATTCAGTTTTGTATAAAGTATCTTACCAGAAAATGACTTTTGTAGAAGTTGAAGTCACTTATTTATAATATTACTTAAGTAAAAGTCTTAAAGTCTATGACATTTACTGTAATTAAGTATCGAAAGTAATTTTCTGATATAAAATGTACTTGTGAGGGATAATGATTGTTGATGATGAGTAGATCAGTGGTAGGGAGAGTTGTCTTTCAATTAGAAGGTCATGGGTTCAATTCCTGGCTCTGCTCTCTTTTATGTGTCCTTGAGCAAGACACTTAACCCCATGTTGCGGCGTGTGAATGGATGAATGGGTGAAAACTGTAGCGTAAAGCAGCTCATTAAGACTAGAAAAGCTCTAAACACAGACCATAATACCAACTCTTCATCATCTAGAAATATAAATAACAAAGTAAAGTACAGATACGTGACAAAGTATTTGTACTTTGTCACATTACAACACTGCTGACATTAATGTGTACTTGTGCTGTATCGGCTGCACAAGATTAACAACAAAGCGCATGCACGGATAATGAGGCGTGTGCGAGTGCAGGAGGTTTGTGTGTGCGTGATGTTTTTGTTTTTCCCTGACAGTCACATCTGTGTCAAAGCTCCCTGGACCCCCCCCCCCCCCACACACACACACACACAGGCACGCACACACACACACACAAACACATACAGTACACAGATACCAGCTCCTAGCTCCAAAATCCCCTGAAAGCTTTTGATCCTGCAGAAAATGTGGAACTCCCCTTTCCCTCTCTCTCTCTCTCTCTCCATCTATCTCTCTCTCACACACACACACACACACACACACACACACTCTACCTCTCTTTCTCAGAAATTAAATTTAAAGTTGTTCAAGTCCACATAAGTCTGACTGGGACTGGGGGAATCTTTTCTTCTGTTCTTAATACAAAAACATTTGTGACAGATCCAGAATAAAAGAGCAGGAAGAGTATAGGATATGTGTGTGTGTGTGTGTGTGTGTAATGTGTATAGGTGCTGTGATGCTCTATAGGTGCACGTGTGTGTTAGTGACAGCTGTCTCCACTAACACCAGCATTTCCAACTTCAAACGGAAGCCAGTGGGAGCGTGCGGGAATGCTGGGAGCAGCTCATCGTTTCCCCCCGACGCTCCCATGAGGGATTCCTGCTGCACCTCGCTCCCACATAACCACCTTGCAAAGATATACGTGCGCCCCACAGATGTGTGTGTGTGTGTGTGGGTACAACGTGCCAGGGTAGACGCGATGAAAGTGACTGAGGGGTGACCTAAAAATGTCACCGCAGGATAAAAGAGGGTAAAAGAAACAGGGAAACAAACATGCAAGACAGACAGAAAAATACAGCGAACATTAAGGGAAGGAGGAGGAAGGAAAAAATATAAATTTATTTTCTGTAAATTATCTTTCTGGTGAGCACAATCTTCCACTCTCACACTCACATATATAAGACTGGTTTTTTTTCTCTCCCTTTTTGCTGACTTTACATTTAAATGAGACAGGGGATTATCCTAATGTCTGACACTTAGGGCCCAACACACCCTCCTGCATGTGCAGGACGGGACAGTGATGTTCATTATGTTACCATGGCAACAGACAGCCAATAAAGCCCCACTGTGGGGGTAAATCTGGAGTCAAAACATTGACGGGTGCAGAGAGCAGTAAGGAGGGTGAAAGGTTTTTTTTCTTCATTTATATGTGTGTGTGTGTGTAAGATTGGGGTGGAGAAGGGTGTTCTATTAAGGATGTTCTCACTCCAACCCACCCCACACACACACACATTCAGACACAGACTGAGACACGCTGCCAATCCTTATCTCCAACTTTACTTCCCCTCCTCTTCCTTCCATCTCTGTCCCCTCCATTTCTTTCTCTTCCTCTCTCGGGCAGAGAGATGGAGCAGAAAGTGGCGTGTAATTACATCCTAATCTTTGGCTGGTATCTGCTCTGCCACAGGGCCTGTAAGTACAGGGAGCTGTCAGGGACACAGTAACACACACACACACACACGCACACACAGATATTTATGTGGTTAAATGGCGATGTATCTGTGTATATGATTCACAGCATGAGTGATAAAGAGGGGAAAAACGTTCAAAGAGAAGGACGGGTGACTGATTTGACTCCAGCATATACTCTATGTGTATTTAGTTGTATAATTATTATTTTTTTTTTTTTTACTTTTAACACAGACCAGCTCTGGCACAATGTCATAACGGCAGAGAACTGATAAAGTCCCGCTCTGCTCTGTTCTGTTCTGTTCTGTTCTGCTAAAGCATTAGCGCCGAACATCTTGAAAGAGTACAGGCATGTTATCGGCCCTATTTTATAAGTCATCAAGTGCAGCTGCCTCTTATCTGCCCCAAGTTCTGAGGCTTCCTGACTGATGGAGATCTCAGAGCCAAAGGAGGTCACACTAAAAGGCTATATATCTTCCGCACAGGCAAGAATATGTAACTGGTCTCTCATAAACTCATAAGGAGAGAGCCAGGTCTCCACAAGCACATAGCTAAAGATATCCCACACCCCCAAGCCTGGCAACATATGGATCTACAGTATAGCTGAAGAGTCCTGCATTATACATGCAAAGCTAATTTGTTGTGCAGCATGCAGTCAGTCAGTCACACACACACACACACACACACACACACATGCATATATACACTTAACTCAGTTTAAAGTGCACCAAAGTTGTTCAAAGTAGGCCAGGGCTTGGTTGGGGCCACAGAGTGTAAACAAGCCCTGATCAGTTTGATTCCCCTCCAAAATGGAAGGACTCTGAATTAAACATAACATGGACTTGGATGTGTTTATGCAGTGTGGGGGGGGGGGGTGCAGGGCACAGGCACACAGACCTGAGGCGATGTTCAATCAATCTGCCTGCAAATTAAATCAAAGGATCACTCTGAAGATACAGTACAGGCGGGTTTCACTGCCAGGTAAATTACCACAGAGGTCTTATCTGGAAATACAGCAGCATGTCAACATGTGTACGTTTGTACACAGCATTCTGACGTGCCGTCTGTGCCTGTGCAGCACAAACACACACAGATTATCACAGAACTGACTCACAGAGTCTCATACAACATAACATTTCTCTTCACTTCAGCCCTGTAACGCGATGCACTGTGCCTTTAGAGAGATTCATTAACACGTTCAACCTCAGGAGTTAACAGTGTAATTAAGACAGGTCACAGCTTATCTCCCAACCACCAGGATCCACTGCGAGCGACAGCGATCCAGCCTCTGGCTCGGTGCAGCGCACATGCAGAAACGCAGAGAGAGACAGAGAGAGAGAGAGAGAGAGTACAAAGTACAAGTAAAGACTTGGAAATGGAAATATGGTAAATCGTCTTTTTGAGTTGAAACAGTAAAAGGAAGTGGTGCCGAGGTGTGTTTTTAAAAAAAAACACTTCCTTTGGGAGAAGAGAAGTCATTGCACAGGCAAATTTAAATGTACATTAGAATAAAAAAGAGATATTAAAGCGAGATGGAGCGACGTGTCAAAAAAAAGGGAAATATATCTATTGTATGATGATATAACTTTTTAATTTTACACAGATTTTGCTGAAGTGAAGATGACAGACTCTTTAGGAGGAAGGAGACTGGGGGAAAAGCAGAGGTGTGAATTATTAAAGTAAGGATGTATGAATACAGATTATACCTGCTGCAGTCTCAGGGTATTGATGTTGTGCATTTCTTTCAGTTCATCGTCGCAGTGTTGTGGCTTTTCCTGGGAGCCGTCATTAATGTAATCAGTCACGTTGGGTCGCCAGTGAAAGGAGTCTTTTCTCCGAAGACTAAACGTGTAAAAGTTCATCTGTAAGAAGCGGTGAATTATAATGCTTTGGCGCCATTAATCGATTTCCAGGAGTGCTATATTTACATTGTAACGGCGAAGGATTTTAATGAGGGAACAGTGAACATTAACAGCGTTCTCCTGACAAGCTGCGAGGTGAACTGTGACCAACAAATTTCCCCAACTGTAGCTAATTAACATTAACTCCGGGAGTTGACCAGCCTATTAAATGGAACTCTCACATCATCACATCATGTGTTGCTAATTTGCTCTCTGCGTGGCGCCATCTGATCGTTCTTCTTCTTCTAGGAAGACGTTCAGTTTGAATGTTGGAAAACCAATAATATCCTACAATGAATGTGCCCTAGATCGTTTTGAGGTATGAATAATTAGTAATGATTGTTCATTGTTTAGACTTAAAGAGGTTTTCCTCATTTACAGTGTAGTAAAAGTAATTATAGCTATAGTTACTAGTTATTTCTCCCAAAAATAACTGAGTTAGTACCTGAGTTACTGCACTGTATGGAAAGAAACTATCATGTCACTTCAATAATTTAAATCTTCCCCCATGAAACTTTAAATTCAACTGTATGTTCAGTTATTTATGACAAAACTGAATACTAAATATGTTTAATGAATGAAATAGACACTTAATAGAATAAATTAACATAAAACATGTGCACTAATCTACACCGACGATGTGAGACAAGACACCTGTCACATCACTACGTTTATAAAGACAACAGATGTTTTAGAACGTTTCATATACATATACATTGTTGCCTTTTATCTCAAAATGAGGTCAATTAGTATGCACTTCCAGTTTGATAAACGCAACCAAAGAATTCTCTGTACTCACCAATGCTTGGTTGTTTTGGTGCGCGAACGCCCACCTGCCCACTGCTGCCTCCGATGGGCTTCGCAGGAAATTGAACTCCACCTCAGCCAATCATCGCATGCGGCCCCTGTCGCCCTCCCCCTGACTGGCCCGCGTTAGGTTCATTAGAAATCGGAAAATAAATGTTAATAACAGGATTCTAGAGTACGACGGGAGTGCCGCGGTGGTGTCAGAGAATATACTCAACGCCACTAAACTAACAAAGAGTTATAATTGAATAAAACGTGTTTTGTATGCGGCCCAATTTTCACTTAAATGATACAATGTACTGCTTTATACGAAAGAGATAAAATGAATATTGAAGCAGAGTTAAGGTAGCCCATAGGTTCAGCCCACTCCTGACATACGTGGTTTATTTTGATGCGGTTCTCCCCATCACTGCTTCTTTATACTGAGAAGGTCAAGTGTGTGTAAGATTCACTAACATCTACTGTCACAATGAGACAGCTCACCCCTCAGCTCTCGTTTTCAAGTGCTTCATGAAACTGCAGAAAGGTCTGTCTCTATCTTTGTTTGCATAGAAGCTTCCTCGTGTCGTGAATGTAAGGCACAGTCTCAGGCTGCTGTACAAACCATTTCCAAGGCTACAAAAACCCAAACTACTCCCAAATCTATTAAACACTTCAACATTCTTGTGGGTAATACATATTCAATAGATGCCAACAAGCTCTGCTAAATGCATGAAACAGCGAGGACCTTTAACAAGGTTTTCTTAGCTCATGTTTAACAGTTGACCTCATTCATACTTTCACAGTTGGCATTATCTCTGTGATGTAACCCTGCCGTATACACTCCTCTCCGTCTTTGTAGCGCGTCTGCATGTGCATGTGTGTAAAGACTAAAACTCACAATAGCACATTAGTCTGCATGTGAGTGCGTCAGAGGCCAAGAGCAACACAGAAGAAAAATCACTCACATAAACACAGACGCACACAGCACTTTTCCTTCTCCTTCCTGGCTTTAAAAACTCTCTGGGTGATTGTGAGGTCACCTGGGCCTGGATAATTGACCCCTGGATGGTGTGAGTGTCACCTGATATGACCCCAGTCTGTGTCCTCATGCTGCATCTGTCTCTCTCTCTCTCGCTCTCTCTCTTGTCCACACACCGCTCGCTCTGGGCCCATTCCTGTCTTTCTGGACTGGCAACCCGCCCGGGCTATTTTCAGCTACGTTATGCATTTGCATGCAGATCTATAGACGCCTGGTCTTTTCACAAAGTTTCAAAAGGCCAGGATAAAGGCCAGGACACCGCTCCACGGCACTGCAAGAGCCAGTTACCTCAGATGGGATGAAAGCTCTTTTATCAACAGTTAAAAAATGAGTGAGGAAGTCCGAGCTTGCGGTTAAATGTGTTTGTACAGCGGCTGCTCCGGTGCAAGTGAGCCAAGTGCTGATTAAACATGCCAGAAATACAGTGGGAATAAGAGACATGGCAGATAAGAGCCTTCCAAATATAACAACACACATCATATACACACACACACACACACACAACACTTTACACAAGGACGGAGGAAGAGTGAGTGGAGCAGACGGTATTTACCTCTGCAGCACGAGCAGTGTTTCCATACCAAAGAATTATACTTCGTTCTATTAAACTCCCAGGGCCATGGAGAGCCTTTGTTGAGCCAACAGAACCAGAATGTATTCAGGAACAACAGGCAAGGTTTTTAGCGTCCCCCCCAACGTTATCGTGGCAAGGACACAGCAATTCGTTTTTCTATAATAGAAAAAAAAAGCCCAAGAATAAACAATAAAGGCAGGGAACACACAGAGAACTTGTAGAGTGGTGACCAAGGGCAGAAGAGGAATCAAGCCCTTGTACGCGATTATATACTAAAGTGACTTCATTTTATCATAATTTCTTGGACATTGTAACGGACGCTTCTTAAAGATAAATCAAGGACAACACAGCGCCATCAAGGCCCCGTCTGTGTTGACAATACGCTTTCACTGCCTCCCTCACACGTAGATCCTCAACATAAACCGTGGCACTGAAGCTTTCCGAGAAACAGAAGTGCAGGCCACGCACGCCGCCGAGGGTCAGCCGTGTGCTCTGCACTTCTCTGCGGCTCTGTCAGGAGGTGGAGGCCTGTTCCTTGTGAGCTGAAGTGACACTCCAGTGTGACAAAAAGAAGCTATAAAATGGGTGTTTTATACATTTATAAAACACATTTATGTCAGCAGTTTGGGGTTGGTATATTATGTCGAGATGCATCGAGACGTCGTGAAGGTAACGGGGTTTGACGGCTGTAGTGTAAGAGCAAACAAAGAGCGTTCTCGACTCGACGCTTACAGTATTTACACTCAAGAGAACGAATGAATGCTGCTGTGCTGCTTCTGAACAAGGTCCTTGACAAAACTGATGTCAGAGTCATAGGATCCTGCACATTAACACTCAGTTAAGACCCTTTTCTACCTGTGGTCCCAGCTCGCCTCGGCACGGCACGGCACAGTTATTCATCACACACAAATGAGTGACTAATCTTGTAAAGCAGTTGTTTTCAGTGTAACTGAATCATTAGAATCAGTTGATTAAAAATATAACACAGTCACTGGACTGAAATACAGCGGCAGGGTTTGTGATGCCACTTGTGATCAGCAGTGCCGTCCCTAAATACACCTCCGTTAAATATTGAGATTTTAGACATTTCCCCGGTAATTGTAGCAGATTAACCCACGTTTTTTAGGATTGTTAAGTCTTTTTAACTGATCTACAGTTCGGCATTGTTCGGCTTGATTCTTGTGTCGGCAGTTTGGCGACGTCACGCATGGTATCGCCTCAGCGCGCTTAGAACCACAGGCCAGAGCAGGTACTAAAAAAAGTACCTGGTACCAGGTGCTATGCTAGTTGAAGCGCAACTTAAAGGAATACTTCACCGAGTCGAGAAATATCATCACCCTTTTTTTTGGGACACTTGGTCCGAGCCTTGGTCCGAGGCGCTAATTCTGCACTTTTTAGACCCACTCGTAGGGGGACAGGACTTCATTCCCAGGATGTAAACAGTGTCCGCCATCTTTGCTAACAGGACCAAGTGTCACTGGTGGGCATGTAGCAAAGAAAAGAATGAAGATGTTTCTCAACTCAGGGGAAATTGACGTTTGGAAACACAATTTTTCAAAAATACTGCCCCTGTTCTAGTAATACAAAGCTAAATGCAAATGTGTGAAGTATTCCTTCAACCGTGCCGTGGCGAGGCGAGCCGGTGGAAACGTGCCATTAGTGTTTTCACACAGTCATAATGGATGAGCTATTTGCTGAGATCATCAGGTAACACAAATTGCTCAAAGGTGTTCGGAGAAGAGAAAAAGGCGACACGGATACACAGCACTTTGCAGCAGTTGTCACTGAAAACAGCACGTTAGAGTGTTCTATATTATCAGGGAAGCGGAGAAAAATGTTTTCTATCCCTGTAAAAAGAAGGCCGCGATTGAAAATAATCAACGTGGTTTACCATCTCCTTTCTTGCTCTCTTGTACTTTTGGATACAAACAGCCATTGTGCACATAAGACTATGTTTAGATAGAAATATACTGCCAAGGAAACGAGCTGTTGACAACAAACCACTGAAAATAATTCCTATGTGGCATACGATGAGAATATGTTTTTCAGCTCAGGCGTCTTCTCCTTCTCCTTTTTTTCTTTTTTGCTGCTACAAGCAGAATAATGTGGAAAATTGCACTCCACAGTGTGTGTTTTTTCCAAAAGCAGGTATGATGCTCATCAAACTGTGTCACAAAATTCACACACAGTGAGAGAGAATATGAAGCTGACATGGTTCTTGACAAGCCAAGCAAACGTTATCAGAGCACCAGGAAAAGGCACCGGGTAAAAAAAAAAAGTTAAAAATTCAAATTGCTTTATTCAAATTTACACATGCAAAACTTACTCCAGCCCGCCGGAGAGGAGCTCCAACAAAGGCTCCACTTAGGATCTCATACACTTTTCATTTTCATTACATGAAGGGAAAGTGTGCGCTGGGCCGACTTGACTTCAGGGGGATGAAGTAATTATGCTTTTGCGACTTCGTGATCCTTTGGGAATTGCTGCTTGGTGGTGGTGAAGGTGGCGTTACAGTATCACGCTCTGCATTGAATAACTAACACGACGAGCCCTGATGACAGACGCACTGCAGGACAGTCTGGAATGACGTTTCCCTCCTTTGATTCACGTGGACTTGACTTGAAACTGATTTAACTGTTTCAACACATATTCAGATTTGGATCAGTTCATTAACTCCCATTTGCCCGCGATAGCGAACATGGCCCAGTTTGTGTGAGCGGCTGCGACTCACTCCATACATCCGTGCCGGTCTCGACGTGACAGCACATTGCGCCTCACAGATGGTGCCAAGCGACTACAACATAAAGTACTAGTTGTTGTCCAATCTTCCATCACATATAAGAACAAAGGATTGTGATCTAAATGTACGTGTTTTGGGTGGGAGTGTGTGATACTCGGCTCTAGTATCGAATGGTAAACTCAAATCTTGTTGAACTCATTGCTTTATGTATCTAAAAACAAAAATAAAAGGAAATGTTAAGTTATTTTATTGTGTTGTCATTTCGGGTGGATTTCATGTGATCGGCATATGATTATATGAGGGATATGGGATGGTTTTGATGCAGCCTTAGTTACATGTGCACAGTCAGAAAAACATGTTTCTCTCTGCAATTTAATTCCTTCTTTGCCGAACTAACAAAAGTCAATAGAAATAGATTAACAGTAATTATAATACTATCAAAAATCCACTTTATAATTATAATTATTCTAATTATTTGCCAAATTGAAGGTCAACACACAAATTTCATTAAAAAACATTTGTATCACACGTGATACTGCTCTTAATATTCATAATTCCTCAAACTTCCTCTGCGCACTTTGACACCACATGATTATATTATGTAAAAAAGAAAGAAAAGAAAATGCAGTTTAGTTGTGTGGGAATGTGACTTTTGCGAGATGGGGGTTCGTAGCAGAATAAAATAAACAGCTGTTTTGAGGCAAGTAAACAAATTTATGAACTCCAGTACAGTGGTAATTTACTTAGTATCGGACATATTTTGGACATAATCTCCAAAAACAAGGAGAAGGAAAAGTAGAAACTGCCTCTAAATCCCAGCAACACACACATACAAAAACAGCGACAACAGCACAGAGACAAATAGAAGATTAATCTAATAAGTATTACTCGTTTAGGCCACCACACACACACACACACACACAGAAGACCACTGATGTACAAACAGGCTGAGGTAATCGTGTGTGTGTGTGCGTGTGTGTGTGTGTGTGTGTGTCACGGCCTGACAGGCAGAGATGCTGTGTAGCACCAAAGCTGCCCTCACCATCTGGCCTTGGCAAAATGAACACAGTGTTCCTCCACAGTCTCTCCCTCGCTCTCTCCTGCCTTCGACGGTTGGCTGGGGGATTTGATACTCATCCACCCAGAGAGATTAAGCATTTCCATATTCCAGTCATATTCCCCGGGTTGTTTTGCTTTCTAAAAACGTTGTTTGTGTGCCAACATGTCGGGAAGGGGCGGGTGGGTTTGTAGCCGGGGTATAGAAAGAGAGGAAGACGGGAAATGACATGAAATATAAATAAACCTTTTTAAAATGTGAGTGGAGGACCGAAACCACATGATGAGAGAGAGCGTGTTAGCAGGCAGCGGAGTCATGTTGGTGTACGGAGAGAGTAAAGGTGAATAAATATGCTTATTCCCAGCTCCGCGGGACACCTGCGGGGAGCCTTAAGGGTTTAGAGGGCGGGGAGTGTGTAGTCGTGTTTGTGTGTTTGTGCTCCAGGGGCTGAGGTTAGAACACGAGTTCACAAGTTCAGGGACTTCCATCCAGTGCTGCGGAGTCAAATGTAAAAAACACGTGTTTGTAAAACAGTCATTTCCTCATCTGAGATAAACCAAATTTCTCATACTTGACAACAACAATCTCTACTTTAAAAGGGATTCGTCTCATCTTTGTATCCAAGCGATGGCATTTCAAAAGAAAACAAAAACACACACACACACACACACACACAAGACTGCAAATCACTTGACAGGAGTGTTAACCCACAGTGCTCTAAGAAGCTTTACCAGAAAAGATCACACTTTCATGTACTCCCCCGCCAATCTTCCATTTTCCATTCGCTCGTTTGCTCACTCACTGTCAAATATAGACAAACCGACGCACGGATTAAAGAGTGCAAATTGAGGCCAAATGAGGGCGTTTCTGGTCAATCTCGCTGAATTGAATTGAGTTCAGACACGTCTTTGATGACATGTGCCTCTCTCTTTTTATAAACTACATGACTCACAAGCACAACACGACAACACTGGCTGCTTATTGCTGTGTAAAAGTGACACATATAAGAAGACGCACACTCAGGCAAACACGCTGCTCTCTGCTCGGTGGTCTTGCATGATGGTTGTGTGTGTGTGCACACCCACATGTGCTAAATAATTCAGGAAGGACAACTCGACTCACCCAATCTCTGGTCTCAACCCCCAAACACCGCCACCCACCCCCCTGCTGTGACCCATCCCTCAAACACACACACACACACACACACACTCAACTGTATCCCATGCTTTCCAGCTAAAGAGAGCAAACCCATCACAAACATGAAGCACTACTAAATATTCCATTGTGTGGAACGGCATGTTATTCAAAAAGAAAAGAGAGTGCTCATTACTGAACAGCATAATGATGATGAAAAACCGATTGGGAGGCATCGGGGAAAAAGACATAATTACATCAAAGAGTTTAAAAAGAGAAAATCCACATTTAACACACAAACACACGCTTGAATGAACAACAGACAGAAGTGGTTTTTGGATGCCCTTCCAAGCTGCAGAATATTTTATATAGAGCTGCGACTATAATCTGAATTGGTCGTTTGGTCTGTAAAATGTCAGAAAACATTGATCAGTGTTTCTCAAAACCTAGAAAAGATGATGCTCTCAAATGTCTCGTCCAAAAACTGTTCTATTTTAATGACTTCTTTGTCATATGGAGCAAAGAAACCAGAAAAAAAATCACATTTAAGAAGCTGGAAAATCAGAAAACTTGTTTATATAACAATTAGATTTTTAATGTATGTACACGTATAGATTCAATTATCAGGTAAGGACACATGCTTTGTATATGTGATGCTGTGTATTTTAGTTTGGTGACATTTTAAGGTTTTTTTTTTATTCCAATTTACAAAGTATGCCGTGCCACTGTTAATTATAAAAACTACACCACTGATTTCTGGTCAGTTGTGAGCAGCTATACCTGCCGATGGTTGCAATGTTCATTGTAATTACTGGCAATTCTTGAAATGATTTGCAGTCAAACTAGAGAGGTTATGTATGTAAGTAACTGGAGACGATCAAAAAAAGCATCTTTGGGGGTTTTACCCTTTAACAATGAGCATATCGCAGGCAACACGCTTGCGGAAGTGCATTTTCCATTATCGCAATTGCGCGACAATCGGAAAAAAGTTGCGCGTCAAAACGTGTGGTTATTACGGTAATTTACCGTAATCTTTGTGCTGTTGCAGAAACTGGGTTTGGCCTGTTTTTGGACATTGAGACAAAGACTCAAACAAATGTTATTTTTAACAGGTTTTATATGTTCAAATTCAAAATGTACTTTAATTGTAGGTGAACAACTACACTACTACTGTTTTTCCTAAATAAAAGTTTCTATTTTTCTATTTCAACATGCAGTAAATTGTAAATAACTGCCAGATATTGAAAGTTACTCTGGAAAAATGGGCAAAAGCACTAACTCACAGGACATTTTCTGGCTCTTTTATGGTTAAAATAAGCAAAAACAAAAAGTCCAGACAGACATTTTGAGGCTTAGGTGTTAAAGAGTTAAAATGAATATGTGATTTGTTTGGTTAAGAGGAATCACAGAGGTTATATCAAACCGTGTCTCATTGCTCAGAATATTCATTTACAAAAACCATGTTCAATTTTATACGTTCCCTAAATTGCATCCCTTTAGTGGTTGCTTCATATGCAACTTTAATGCACCGGCTCATTGACGATGCATGGAGATGGGTATTGTGCCAAACACTAGTCTGCTCTGTAGTCACTCAAGCACATAAACACATCCAGATTACTCCAGATTAAATGTTAAAATGACCTCGGGTTCGGGTTCACAAATCATTTTCAAATTTTCTTTTCACTCTGTCTTTTAAAATCTTTGCTGTGAGAGGCTTAGTGCTGCCTATAATCTACATCTACCATGTAAGATATAGATTTAAAAAACAACAACACATGAAAGAGGCTGTGTCTGCACAAATAATGTTGACGAACATCAACAGACAACAATTACACTTAATACTGGTGACTTTCAGACGGTTCGCACAACAACTGTTCCATTCTAATTTATAAAGTCAGTCAGCTACATATATCTAATGAAAAATTAAGCGAAAATTACATTATTAGATAAGAAAGTCTGTGTAGAATCCAAAAGTTGACTAAAGTTAATGTTTCAGGACACACTGGACCGACAGTTGGCCATTTGACAACGGATGACCGTCCATAGATTACGTCAGGACAACGTGTGCAGCAGCGCTGGCTTTTGTCGGTGGCTTTAAAGCCAATTCAGCACGATTAGAATCACCGCTTTCATTGGCTATTTAGCTCCAGCCAATCAGAATACGAGAGCACACACCCAGGATCTCACATACAAGTCGTTTCACACCTTCCTTAAAGAATTTGGACACATGTACTTATAAGCTATGTAACTTATGAATACAGCGACCGATTAGAAGATAAATCAAATGCTATAGTTCAGTGGTCTTCAAACAACCCGCCAAGATATCGAGCTTTCGAAGTAACAGCGTTAAAATACAGTGGTGTAAATTTAGGCCTGAGCAAAGTCAGCTACAGACTTTTCACGGGGGGCAGATTTAGTCTCTCATCATCCTCCTCTTCCTCACATATACTTCACACACTGGTGATTTTACATTAAGATGGAGTGAGAGATAAGGTGACTGCACACTCAAGTACAACCAGAGGAAGTTCACATACCACAGTTTGAGAAATATGGCCGTAGTTAACATTTGCCACCACCTGCTGGTAAGGAAAGTCATTTATTTTCTCTCATAAGAATGCCAAATGCGCTCATAGGCTGTAGTCAAAGCGGCATGTTTTACCTGATGCATACTGAGGTGGTATTGTGCATGGTGACTGTTCATTGTCTTAGGCCTTAAATGCTTTTTAATTATCTCCATTTAACATTGTGATAAATATCGATTATCAATCATTTAACAATCACCAAATCAGGGTTAGGGTTGTAACATCTGTTACATTCAAACCATAGTCAAATGAGTTCAAACCACTGGTGATGAAGCCTATGAGCTCCACAACACTCTCTCTCTCTGTATCTCTGAGTGCAACAGCAGTGTCTCAATCTCGACATTGCCCGAAGTGATTTGTTTTATTTTTAAAAGACAGACGGAAGCAACGCCTACATGTTTGAAACCCGTCTGCAGACACAGAAGTTTGACTTAAAAACACAAAAGGTGCTCACGATAAGTTTGAAAAGTGAATTCTGTCGTTCAGCAGGTTTGGTGACATACAGCTTTCCTGTCCCCACCCCCCTACACTGCTACTGTATACACACAAACGTTTCAGTTTCATGAGGATAAAAATAGGCGGAGTCACAATATCGACAAGGAAATGAGCTCAAAGTTGCGCAGTGCAGCTTTAATGCGCGCCGTTTATCCTATTATGCCTAATGGGATCCATAACTGCCAGTGTTCTGTTCACAGTTGGCTGGTCCATGAAGTACCACAAGTGAGACTACTTGTGGCTCTGCATGCCTGTCTCTCTCTCTCTCACACACACACACACACACACACACACAAACACACACACACACACACAGTTACACACCAAGGCTGCGATATCTCAGCCCACACCAGATGACCAACTGTTTGGCTGGCTCATGTCGGCCAGGCTGTGGTCAGAGATCACCACACGGCTTCCAGACATTAACGTGACTCACCATTCACATACAGGCACACACGCACACACGTGACAACACACACACACACACACACACACAGAGCTCATTAAGTTAGTCAGGATGAAGTCAGTCTATACGTCGGCTAAAGTGGGGAATGATAAAGAGGAAAATGGAATAAAAGGAGAGAATGGAAAGAGGATGAAAGGAGTAAAAGGTTGAGTTTCAGTTCTCTCCCGACCTCAAAGACTTTCTTGTTACCTCGTCTTTTCACAACTTTCCATTCCTCTATAATGGTTGAAGCGGTGAAGGACGTCTCCATGTGGACACAATTTTTGTTCATTTTTAGCATTTTGGTTTGAAATAGCAATAAACTGTTGTTCTGGTTGTTTTCTCACATTATGCTCAATTCTCTTCCTGTAAGAGAAAAAACAACACACACTCACACACACACACACACACACACACACACACACACACACAAACACATGCCGTGTAAGGACTGGGACCAACTCTCATAAAATAAAAGCAAATTAACATTCATTTCATAAAATGGAGCCTTAATTTCCATATCCCTTTATGGATCACAGCTGCCAAAATGCTCTGTTTGCCTGTTGGCTAGGCTGGGGTTTGATTCACAGATGTAATCAAAGTGAATGTAGTGAGGTATTGGTTGAAAGATTTGCTTTGGCCAAAAAAAAAAAAAGGAAAGTAGAGCATGAACATGAAGTGAACCTGTAACTTGAGCAGGAACCAGATGATTGTCTCATCCTGGCTCAGAGACTTTTTTAAAGTGTGTGCATTCAAATGAAGCTCTGAGTGGAAATGCTGTGGGAAAGTAAAGCCCCGACACTTGGTTATACAGAAGGTGCTGGTTCTGGTCCAACATATCGTTGCAAGAAGGTCACTTGTTCAAATCCCTGGTCAACCATGAGCCTTTCTGTGTGGATTATCCACTGGGTAACAGTCACTATGTTGTTTACAAACAGTTTAATTGTAATAAGTCCATAGTCTGACTAAGACAGGCAAACTTGCTGAGTCCAATTATACACGTGGAGGTGAAAATCAATTTATTGCCTGTGTACTTCTGACTCCGCCTCCGTAGGTGGTGCTGTATCTTCCTATAAGCTAGTGCATATTGAATCATTTTCCCGTTGACCTTTACTTCAACGCCGACAACAAAGAGCAATATGTTTCGTACCCGCCTCTCCATCAGTCCAAAACTGGGTCTACTCCGTAGCTTTTGCTCTCACTGACACCTTTGTGTTGTTTGTTCTTTTCCGGCAACAGCACTTGTACTAGTTTTTACGTCGTCTCCTTCTACTTCCGGGTCAAAGACCAGGGAGGACATTTTGGATCTTGCACAGAACGCCGACTAAGAAGTCCAACTAAGTCCGACTAAGTGTATACCTGTACATGCAGGAGTAATTGGACTATGAATCCTCCAGTTATGTTAGTCTGACTAAGACTAGCTCGATTTTGTCAGACTAACGTATCATTGTCCAAAGAAAGACGCTGCCGCCGCCACCATATGATTTCCAGCAAATCTGATTTCCAGTACTGCAGTTTAAAATGTCGTCTCAAAGTCTGACTGCAGTCCAAGTCCGACTAAGCGTATACATGCAGGAGTAATTGGACTATGAATCGCATTATCCAGGTATGTTAGTCCGATTACAATCAAGCTAGTCGGACTAACGTGTTTAATGACATTAAGAAAACTGAATTATTGTCTTAGTCCGACTAAAATCGGACTGTTAGCATGCATGTAAACACACTGAATCATAGGAGAAATGGTCCAGTGTGAAAGAACTGATGAGTATAACAAACACTCACCACTCACTCCTACTTTCCACAAGCACGCAGTGAAGTACGGTGGCCTTCACAATCCATAAAGGATCTTGTTCATGTTTGTTTGCACAACAAGTTTCCACTTCAAAATGCGAAACGCACGATCTGGCTGATTTGTATGTGCGGGCTGCTGTAAAAACACGGCAGCTCAAGAGGGTGGCCTCATGCCTCTGGCCTCAAAATGTCGGGACAGAGTGATGTTCTTGAGTAAAACGATCACACAACCTGTAATTGACAGAAAAGTTCATGTGTCCCTGCTCTGCTGAAAGTATCACACACACACACACACATTTCAACAGGGTTTTGTGGTTGTAAAATAGACATAACAGAAACTGAGAAGACTCAGATGGAAATGTTTGCCGTGGATCAGTCAACGGAGGAGACTGACAGAGGACTGGTATGAAGACGGAAAAGCATACACAATCACACACGCGCGCAAGTCCAAGGACTAACAGTGAGTCAAATTGAGGGTGATTGTATTCTCGGCGTAGACTCGTCTTTGTCCCTAAGCTCTGTCTAAATATTGAAGCAGATCGTAGTGAAAAGAGTCGACTATCCAGAGGATTCAACCCAATCTGCATATTCATCACAATTAATTAGGATTCCTCTCTCTGCCATCATTTTTTATCTTTCCTGCTTTATTTCTCGAGAGGCAACTGGGAGACAACACTGGGGCAGTGATCGGAATCAGTTATTGGCGGGGGTAGTTGATGCACGCGGACACACACACACTCGTGCACAAACACACCTCCACGCCACATATCAGGCTCGAGAATGATTGCGTCTGCATCAGATATGATGAGTGTTTTAGAGAAGCACTGCTCTTCTCTCGGTTCATACAAACTTACAGTGCTTTCTCTCACTTTGTCTTTTTTCTTCCTTTGTCTGCGCTCTGTGCCTCTTGCTTAAGAGACGGAGAGTGGCTATTGTTGGGCAAGGCATACAAACGCAACCGCCGCTCGACAGTCTTCTCGCAAGGCTAACTCTTTTAATTGCTGAGAGAGAGGGAGAGAGGGAGAAAGGAAGGCGTGAGATGGCGAGGGAAGCCTTGAGGTGAGAAAGTGCTATAAGTTTTCTGAAACCTGTTCATGTCGTGCTCCGAGGTCACTGAAAGAAGCAACATGAGTTTCAATGCACTACAGGATGCTGCTTATGAATAGAGTTTTAATGTTTCCCTGGTTATAGAGACACTTGAAAAGTTTTAAAATTGAGGTGCAAGAACCTTATCCTATGACCCGATACCATACTCAGCATCGGTATCCATCAGACACTAGTCAATATCACTAGATCAGATATTGGAAAAATTAAGTAGGCACAGTCTTTAACAATTCTGTTGACATCCTCTCGTCACCGACAGGATTTGGCTTGCGTACTTCTCATTACTTTAACTCCTAGACTGCGAAATCTAGAAAATTTAAAGACTGGCGACCTGTCCAGGGTGTGACCCTGCCTTTCGCCCTATGTCAGCTGACCATCATGTGGAGGATAAAGTGGTGCAATATGGATGGATACCAGAAAGCAAAGAAATAGAACTTTGCACCAATATACGTGTCATGACGGTAGAACCTCAGGACTTCCGCAAAACAACCGTCCAATAACAGACAATATTCACCAGCGCGTCACACGTTTGTGACGATGTCAGCTTCTCAGTACTGTCATTTCTTAACGGTTGAATTAATAATGCCAGATATTGAAAGTGAAAATAAATCCAGGCAGCCACGTTAAATGTTTGGACCAGCCATGGCTGGTCATTTCACGCAGAGGTTCTCAAACCTTTTGGAGCCAAGGATCCCTCACAGGAGAAATTTGTTTTCTAAAGAACTCCCTTTTGCTTGCCGCCATTTGTGCCGCACATGCTTCCAGTGTGGAATCAGCCTACAAACTTTCAATCACTCCAGTGACAACTGTTAATGAAACTCATGAAAAGATCTGCTACATTAAACTGATAAAGAAATGTGCGTGTTATACGACAAACAAGAACGCAACAAGCGGCAACATCTTGAGTAACAGGCAGCAGCAGCACGGCTTACTGGACATGTGCTCCTGATTTTAAGTGTGCTAAAAACCCAATTGTGAGGAAGAACAGACAAGTAATTGGCTGCAGCCGTGCTTTTAATTTGAAATAACAAATGCATCTTGCAGACAGTCCGAGTGATGTGTTTTTTGTTTTTTTAAGAAAAAGACACTCCAGTTTTCTCAGTTTTGGGTTGTGAAAACTTTGCCATCTGGCATCTGAGGACGATAGGAGCGTTGAAAAGATCTGACAGAAATTAGCGGGAGAAACAAGTGAGTGGATTGTGAGAGATGACAAAAGATGTCCATTAAGTGAGCGGAGCGTGGTGTGAATATTGCATTTCTATGTTGACTGCAATTACAGGCCTGTTCCATGAATCACCTCCCACAGGGGGGTAAAAAAGAAAGAGAGTGACAACCCTCACGGGACAATGACAAATGTTGCCTGCCCGCTCAGGGATATAAGATGTAGACCCAAGCATACAAACAAATGCAGGCTTGCACATCTTGTTTGAGTTTAACACCACTGCTGTCACATCTCAGTGTCTCAGTGGTTAAACTGATCCTAATCTGTGTCTGTGTACTGCAGGGAGTCTCTCAAAGATGAGACTCGAACGCTTGCCATCTTGACTGAATACTCAGAAAGCAGCATCTTCAAGTGAAAAGCAAGTGAAGGAAATTGGATTCATTTCTTGCACCAACCAAACGAAAAGAGTTTCAGACTTGACTGCAGCAGATTAAGCAGACAGTCTAGCGAGGCTGAACTCCCACACACCGATGGGGCTCTGGAGGAGAACACACATCACAATTAGTTTTCATGAAACAGGCAAGAAAGTTGTGGATGTGGAAGTGCCAACCTATTAAGCCTAAGGGCAGTCAAATATAATTTCTATAAACTAGGGACGGGACAAAACCACTTTTGTCCAATAACAATATCACAAACTCAAGTATCTACCAATACCAATATTAACATTTAAATTTACATTTAAGCATTTATCAGACACTTTTATTCAAAGCGACTTACAAAAGAGGAATAAGCTACATAGAAGAAGTCTTGGAAAGAACTCCACTAGATAGGATCAGTGGACTGGAGGGGTTAAGGTAAGTGCGAGGACAGAAGATGCTCTTGGAAGAGTTGGGTCTTCAAGAGCTTCTTGAAGATAGACATGAAAAGAGTGGATTGTCTTGTGCGGGGTGTTGGCACCGCCAGATGATCCTTTGTTGAACGGAGCAGTCGAGGGGTAACATAAGCCTTTAGGAGAGCATTTAAGTAGGTGGGAGCCGACCCATCAAGCACTTTGTAGGCTGGCATCAGTGATTTGAATTTGATGCGGGAGGCTAAGGGTAGCCAGAGGAGCTCAGTGATCAAAGGGGTGAGATGTGCCCTTTTAGGATGATTAAAGATCAGACGCACTGCCACATTCTGGACCATCTAGTGGTTTGACAGCACAGGTCAGGAAGCCTGTTCGCAGGGCGTTGCAGTAGTGAAGGCTGGAGATGACCAAAGCCTGTACTTGGAGCTGGGTAGCCTGTTGAGTAAGGTACTGCCTGATTTTTCCTATATTGAATAGTGCAAAACGACATGACCAGGCGACATGATGGTCAACTGGTCATCAATCATGACACCCAAGTTTCTTGCCATTAATCTGACACATTCTTGAAGCTGAAGTAATTCTCCAACTGTGTAACAAATGTTGTTCTCCTAAAAAGAAGAAATAAACAAACCCAAACATAACTAAAATGCTAATGATGTTGCTGATTTTTAATAAAAAAATGTCCAGTCTATTTGGTGAACAGTCTACATGGACAGCAGGGTTACGACAAACATGCCCACACTGAACCAAGTATCAGCTTTTAAATGTATCTGCCTTCACTTGCAGGTAGTTGTTAATAAAAACAGACTAAAAATCGTATATAACTCATCACCACATGATCGACAATGACTTTGAACTTTGAAGTCAAAAATAAACATTCAAAACTAATTACAATCTGAGTAACAAAATGTATATATATTTTTTTCTGCCATCTGATTAACAAACATCTTTTCACGCTGATGTTTATTTCTCATTTATCTCCGCGATGGACATAAATTACAACTTAAGATTCCATAGCAACACAAAGGCTCAACAGCAGTTTTACACACATGCCGTCTTGCAGTTCAACATACTTATTTTCTTTTAATAAAGAAGAATTAAATATTAAGGCCTGATTAAAATCAAGGCCGTAGGGCTCTCCAACTTTAGATCAAGCTATGTGGGGGTGGGGGGGGGGTTGTTAAATGTGTACCACCATTTCAGATTAGCCCTAAAACTCTTGCAGCATTCATGTAATTATCTTTTTAATTATCTTTGACCTTGCTTTCACGGCTGATTCCTTACCTTTATAATTCTTACACTGCTGTCACTGACTTTTTTGTGTTGCTTTTTCAAGGTACCTTTCACTTGCTTGTCAAAACATTGTGAAGCTGTAAAATTAACTATTGGAATTTGTTGCTAACGGTGTTGTTTTGTGGCTGCGTCTTAGAGAGGTGTAAGGTCAACTCTCTTCAAAGTTGAATTGCTCCTCGGCATAGATTCTGCGAGTCTCGGAAACTCTATTTCAGACACAACTGGATCAGTCGTTGATGTTCAAGTGACAAAGACTTCAAGCGCATGTAAAAATGTACGAATAACGAAGTAGTACGATGTTATATAAGAAGAGGCACATTTGGAGGATGGGTCAAACAAAACATCCGACCATGGCTTCGCTCCATTTGGCTGTGACAGCTTGCCGTTTGCGACTTAGATGTAAAGACGGGGAAAGATTGTTAAGGGGAGTGCTGGTGGCATATGGGCCATAGTTATGACACCTAATTACTATCGGCTAATATAGTAATGAAAATGTAGCGAGTGGAAGAGAGAGACACTGTGATGAATTTAAATTTGATCTTTTAGTGCTTTAAAAGGGCTAGACATCACTTTACAATTTCTATTAGGAGTCACTCACTTAAGTCACATTTATTGGTTTTCATCTTACATTTACAATTCTCCCTTTTCCACCTCCATCTTTCCAACAGCAACCCAGACAAACTGTGCTCTCAACAGGAGTTGGCGGCGGACTCTGACGAGCAGATGTCGCGTATATGTCATTTAGTATGCTATTCCATTTCTATTTTGTCGTACTGACGGACTCTGATGAGGTTCTTGTTCTGCCAATATGCTGCAGAGAGTTGCAAGTTCAGACCAGTTAGCATGACCTGCATTTTGTGTTTGAAACTAACCAATTCTGTTTAAGAGACCTCAAAGAAAGTGGGAGGACCTTTTCTTCAAACACTGATTGTTTTGAGACTACTGTGTAATGGCGTGTTTCCATATATTACATATACATATATTTTTGGGCGTTTCCATTAGGAATAGTGCTAAAATAAGTGGCCCCAACTGTTCCATTTTACAGTACCCTTCCTACTAGAGTAATGGTATGGTACGGGTGGAGCGAGTCCGATGACAGTCAGCTGGTTGGGTTACAGAAAAGTGTCCCTTTCTTCCAAACTTGACATCTTGTGGAGAAAAACGAGCTGCTTCATTGTTGTCTGTTTTGTTGCATTTGATGGCGGTGCAACTGTACATGGTCACACCAAATATCTCGCTGACACGGCACTCAGGCACAGCGTACACCCCACCGACCAAGTAAAGGTACTGTTCTCAGTTAAAGCGCAAGCCTGACCGAGGGCTTTGCCATTCCAAACTGTACCGTACTGTACCAACCCAAACCAAAACATGCCATATAAGGCGGCTTCATCATCTTTAACCTGCATGTCCTACCCATTTCTATCCACTTTCTCCAGGTACATCGACCTGGAGACTCCAAACTGCCCATAGGTCTGAATGCAAGAGTGAATGGTTGTTGTTGTTGGTGGTGCTACAGCCTTGTAACCAGTCCAGTGTGTGCCACCACTTTTTCACCCAGTGTCACCTTGGACTGGCTACGACTGGATGAATACATGAATGCATGGATACTAATGCCACCTGTCTCATTATCTACTGCAGATGTGTTCTGCTTAGAATTGGATGAATAACACACCTCAGATGTCCATTATCCACTGATCACTGCCCATATGCCGAAAGACAAAAGGTCTGATGTCACAAGGCAGATGGGATTTTTTTTTTTTTTTTCCCACTGTCAAGTCCATGAGACATAATGCAGAACAGCTAATTCCTAATGGTCCAGTCACAACAACACGAGAGGATGTGGCAAACACTAAGATTACTGTAAAACGTTTTGAGGATGACATGACCAAACCAAAAGTTGGAACCACACTTTTGCCACTGGGACCAACAAACAGAGCTTGTGCTGCATTAACGTAGCCTGGGCTGAACCAAAAGGGTGGAAGTAATAAATTTCAATTACTCTCCTCATCTGCAACCAACTGGGTCTTTTTTTGTACTTGCACTTTGTAATTTTGCCCCAAGGTATGTTTTGACCAGAGTCTCCTGCTTTGCTCCATTTCAAATTGCTTGCAGGTTCTTCACACACACCATTAACTGGCCAGCTGTGACGACAATAAATCATCTGTGCTGATTCTAATTTAGGGTTTTTTGTTTTGTTTATTTTGTGGATTTGCTGAAGATCAACTACTTGAAGCTCTGCGCTCTTGTCCTTGTTAGGTTGTTTGGTGAAGATCAACCACGTAATTCTACAGTGGCAGAAAAGACAATATTTTCAGATTGATAACAACACGATTTTGTCTATATCCTGAGGGGTAAAATGCCTATATATTCACGGTATAATCCAACTAACTGATGTGAACATAAGGGGAAGTAGTTAACGTATGCCCTCTCTTCTGTGGTGTGTTCAAACACCTGCTATTTGGTGAAGTTGTCCATCCTGATTTAGCCCACCTATATATAGGCAGACACTAAATCCGAGTATGATCTACAGCTCGTCAACGTTTTCATCATGTCGTTTACGAAATGTACGTAACAATTACATTGAGGCAGTGACAGTTGGATACAGACATTTGTCTTGGGGAGATTCTCACCTGGGACTCACGCAGCAGACACATGGGGGTTAAAAAGCAACAGCAAAGCCTCAAAAACATCTCAGAGAGCTGAAAAGGTTTGGCACTGGGCCCGGGATCCGACAGGGCCTTTCACAGAGCAACAACAGAGAACATCCTGACTGGAGGCATCTCTGCATGCTGTGGGAACTGCTCTGCCCACTCTGGCATGGGAACATTGCAGTGGGTTGTGCAGAGAGTCCAGCGCATCGGGAGAAGTGAGTTTCCCCTCCAGCTGTCCATACAAACACAGCGTGTGTGCGAGACACAGCTGTGCGTACAAAAACACACATATGCAAACAATGCACATTTGCATCATTTAGATTGTTTATATCTTTACGGGAGTTTATGTTTATGGTATTATGACCATTGCTGCAATGTTGACAAGCCAAAACAGACTTTGATCTATAACGATGGTTCTCAAACTGCACTGCGTGTACCACCAGTGGTACACCAGCTTCCTCTGGTGGTACTTTGAGGAAAATAACAGAAATACTGTTCTACTGTGTGTGAATAAATTTAAAAAATCTAAAACAAAAGTCCATAGCTGACTTTGCTCAGTCTATTTTTACTCCAATGTGTTTTAATGTTGGCGATAGTGGTGTTACTCTGAGAAAGAGCTCAATATTTTCTCAGGTGAAAAAGTTTGACAACCACTGATCTAGGACTTCATGATGGGGAAGCAGAAAAAGAAGGAACTTGAAACATATTTAAATATAGAAGCTGAAACTTTCAAAACAATTGTCCATTGTCAAAACACTGAGGTTCAGAGATGTGGAGATAGATCAGATTGTACCGTAATTTCTTCCAACAGTTCAGTCGGCCAAAGACAGAGGTTTCTGTTACTAGTTTAGATTGTTGGATTTGTACAGGCCGTGTTTGTATGCAGGTAAAATGTCAGTGTGGAGAGCAGAAGGAGGTGGATTACATATCATCTTTTGAGGTAGCTGTTGATGGACATTACCCACAGTCAGTAAAAAAATTAAGTGTTTGTACTTAGTTAGTAGTTAAAAATGTTAGTCAAAGATAATGTGATTGGGAGTCACATTACTGCTTGAATGTGTTAAGTCAGACCAGAATTGGAATCAAGCTAGCTTAGGTGCTCTGTTAATGATTCAGTTCCCACAGTTAAACCCATGATTAGCGAAAGAAGAAAAAGACAACAGCAACAAAAGTTCACTGACATGCTAACAACTAGCTGTAATACTGATAAACAGAAATGGGGGCTTATCGGTCACCTAGCATAGCAAACGTATGGACTGAGCATAATATGCTATATCTGCTGTTTACACAAGGAGCCTTGAGTTATCGTTAGCTGCCCCGCTAAATTATGACAATAGTCAGCGGCCTCTGAGAGTGACCAGACCACATGTCAAAGAAAAGATAGATGACAAAACGTAGACATATTACAGAGTGTGTGTTATAATATATATAATTTCATATAAGCAGGCACTCATCACTGGCTCTGTTTCAAACTCACAGCTGTAAAAGAGAATAACATGTCACCCTGTTACAGCTCTTGTAATGTGAGTGTGAATAAAATGAACCAGATTACATCAAACGACGACCAAGTGTGTTTCTACTCAAACACCATATGACTACAATGACTATTGTATGACGATGTCTATTAAGCTGTGATAGTCGTGCTTTAATGTGGTGTTTGTGCTCTCATCTGAGTATCATCTGTTTTACAAGGTCTTCATCGCAATGTTACAAGAGTTAATTTAGTACTTTTCACCGTACTCGGGTACAGTTTGATGTCAGTGACATCAGTAATGGTTACAATCAAGTAATCTTTCACCCAGGCATTAAAGTGACAGAAGTGGGACATTTCAGGGGACCGCTGCCATCGCAATTTTCCATCCTGTATAACCACTTGGACCTCTGCAGCTTCTCAGTGTGCTTCCAGTAAAGGAACCGGTGGTACCAGCCGCTTTCCAGTCCACACACACACACACACACACACTGTCAAACCACAACACACTCATGCTGCCAGGAAAGGGTCAAATTAATGGCTGACTTTGCAGCTCTCGGGCACACGCTCAAACGCACAAATACACACTTGCAGTAACACGCAACACATGTAGGGCCATTCCCATTCCACCCCTCTATGCCCTTCCGCTCACTGCCACTCTTTCTCTCTTTTTTTTTTCCCTCATTCTCTATCTAATTTGCATAATACACTGGCCTCCTCTGAAGCTCTGGGTACACACACACACACACACACAACTGACAGATGGCACCACTGGCTTCAGACACAGTGCAGAGCGGGAATGTGAGGGCAATGAAGGAAGAGGGAGAATGTTCTGGTAAAATAAACACACACACACGCAATAATACCATAATTATCCTGGGCACTGGCCTTGGCACTAACCTGGGGAAAACCCCCGATGTGCCAACTCACTGTACCCGATGACCTACCAAAACCAGCAGGGAAGGGACAAGCTCATACACGCACGCACACACACACACACATGCAAAAACGTAATTATGCAAAGACATGCAGGCAAACACAAAGTCAGCTGAGGGGTAAAAACGAAAAATGGAAATCATGTGCACACAGGTGAAATAAATCCCTGCTTCTTAATCAATCTCTTTCTATAGCTATCAGGTTTTTTTTTTTGTTTGTTTCTGGGTTGTTTTTTTTTTTTTATGGTGTGGTGATGGTGGGTTAAAGCGTGTCTGCTGTTGGGCTGAGTTATCCTCATAAAGCTCTGGGCCTGATTATCCGGCAATGACTCATCCAGGGAGAGAGGGAGAGGTGAAGTCAGTGCACAAGAACCCAACAACCGAGCCACTGGTTACATAGCTATAAAGAGAGAGACAGAGCAAGAGAGGGAGAGAACTGGACCTTGAAAATTGTCAAATGGTGCAAATCCCAACTCGAGCATGCAAAGTTTTTGTCACACCAGACACACAGAGAGGAGACCGACAGACAGAAGGAGATCTATTATTTAACCTGCAGTCTTTGCAGTTTGTTTATCATCGCTTGCACAAGATGGGCATCGCTGGCTATCGGGCGCCCCGCGTTCCCAATGCGGTTCTCACCAAGCAGTACATGTCAGATCGTATAATTATGCCCGCTAATGTCGTCTGTAATCACAGACAGAAAGGAAAATAACAAAAACAACAGGCTGCCACGGACAGATCTGCAGCCGGCAGGCTTTGTTGACACGGCGAGAGCTGCAGTCATTGGGACCAAGTTGCATAACATCTCCCGCACTGCGCAAGGAGGGGGTGACATTTAGAAATGGACCAGACATGTGTGTGTTGTGTGCAGTCCGGAGGGGTGATAAACACAGGTTGACATGCACACAACTGTGTTTGTTTGTTAAAATAAGTGTGTGTTTTTTTCCATTATTTACATGTATAAGGTTTGTTGGAAAAAAAACTCTCAGACCTGAACAGTCTCACACTCTGGTGAAAAGTTTCGAACATGAGTGGGTTTTGTGTACAGTTTCCTTCCCCACTTAAGCACGAGGCACTTTCAGAGTATATTCAGATACAAAAAAAAAAACCTATGAATACACTCACGACGAGAATGTGAAGTTTGTCCCTGTTTAAACTTTTAAAACTTGTTTTTAGTGACGTCTGTGTGTTCGACCCAAATATAATTTCCCCTTTGGAGCGCTCGTAGTTAGCTCAACTTATATTTTAACCAGAGTCATTATTTGCTCTCTTTGTAGCTGAATATTTCAGAGGGTCTTCATTTTGCACAAGAACACACACGCACACACACACACACGTGTTGAGACTGATTGGATGGGACGAGGCAGCGTTCTCACAGGACTGACTGTCATCACAGTGAGAGGTCAAACAGAAACAGTAACACAGCTTATATAAGTCAAAATAACATGAGCAGCGGGGAGAGAGGACAAGAGGTGTGTGTGTGTGTGTGCATGTGTGTGTCTTTAGCAGGCTGTGTGGACCAGTTGTCAAAGCAAACCTATCTTTGTGAGGACATTTTGGTGTCCACATAACTTAAACAGGCTCTTTGAGGATTACGTTTAAGTTAGAGTTAGACATTAAGTTAAGTTGTGATGGTTAAGGTTAGGGTAAAGGGGCCATGTCTATGAGAGTCCACACAATGGATGCAAAACCAGTGTGTGTGTGTGTGTGTGTACCTGGTATTCCTTATGTTATGGGGACCTAAATCTGTTCACACAGTCACAATATGGGGACTTGTCTTCATTATGAGGACAAAAATCAAATCCCCATAATGTAAATTACTACATTTTAAGATGAAAACACGTTTTAAAATTAGGGGATTAGGCCAGTAGTAATTGTGGTTAAAGTGAGATTAAGTCTCCAGGAAATGAATGTAAGTCAATGCAATGTCCTTTATTTGTTGCATTTCATTTCCCTTTAGGTGATTATCTCTTAAAAAATAAAATGTTTGACACTAAAACTGAAATTAAAATTATCCAATTATTCAATATCAACTTATTTCCACATAGAAATAAAGAACCACTCGTAATAAACACCATTTTTGCCCATAAGCTTCAGCCTCTGTGTGTGCAGTAAGTACGGGCTGTCATTTGATGATTTGTGCTGTTAGGAAACATGTATTTCATTTTTATGATTAGCTGCTATAGTGAAAACACATCATAGCGCTGTATAGCCTACAGACATTGGATTAAACACAGTAAAACAAAGGGGGGTGTGTGGGGGTGCAGTTGGGATGATGGTAAATGACCACGCTGTCAAATCTTAGCAATGGGATTTGACAGCAGTTAATAAATAAAACTTCAATATAACCAGATGTGCTGTATATGCCGTTGTGTATGTAACCACCGCTGAACAGGGAAATGTACAATAAACATACATTAAAGCGTCGTGCAGGGGGAGGCGATTGAGTCAGTGTGTCATTTAATCTGTGGGGGTTTTTTATTGTGTCTTGAGATTTAAAGAGCAATATCTTCTATTCTCACTGTCATCCAATCACCTGTGATGTTCATAACTCACATCTATAAAGTGAGTATGTCAATGTACTTCTTTTTACTTTTTCAACAAATAACATCAAGCAGACAAGTGGTAATTATTATTTTTTATCAAGGCAAAATAAACAACAACGGAGTATTAGGGCCAAACTGAGAATAAAGACGTAATATTATGAGAATAAAGTAAATTTTATGAGAATAATGTCATAATATTAAAAAGTAATAATTTTACGAGATTTTATTTAATATTAAAAAAGTCAAAGTATTACGAGATAAGGCATAATCTTAAAAGAATAAAGTAATATTACGAGAATACAGTCATAATTTTACAGAATTAAAGTCATATTAGGAAAATAAAGTCGTAATATTACAAGAATAAAGTCATAATATTATTCTTATTATTCTATAGCCAGTTCCTCCTCCACAAAAGAGATGATTTAAGTCTGTGTGAATCTTTCAAACATACAAACGCAGTTTCTTGCATCTTTTCAAAGTCCTGATGCTAAAGTTAATGCAGTGCTGATGTGCCAAAATATAAAGTATTTGTGAAGCCCTAATCAAAATGTAACTAAACAAAATGCTGGTGATGCAGGTTACTGATTTTGCTTGAATAATAATTACAACTTTATTCTCTGTCATAAGAAACACAGAGAATATACAGTACCAGCAAATAATTCAATGTAATCCCTAAAAAAGGAGAAGGTATTGTTTCTTTTTTGTAAATGATTCATATTAACACAATAGTTGTTGACAGTTGGGACTTCTAAACTCACAGATTCAAGAAGCTCAGATTTCTGTTGCAAGCAGGGTGTTATAAAGTTAAAAATAAATAAATAAATAAATATGAATCCAAGACGGATTCACAGAGACGGTTCACAGGAGGAGAGAAGGCCAACAGAGGAGAGGATGAGGTGACGAAGGGAGAGGGGTGTGAGCCATTTTCTATAAGTAGAAGCTAAAGAGGTCAGAGCGCAGTTTCTGGGTCAGAGCGCATGAAACAGCAGCAGAGGCACTGAGCAGTCATCGGCTCGGCCCCGTGGCCGGGCCTCCATCAACTGTGACCACACATTAGGCACTTACTGCTCGCCATACAGACACACCGCTCAGGGCATCAACACATGAAGTTGCCCTTTATTCTAATCCACAACATATAGAAACACACACACACACACACACAGACATCTAAAGAAACTGGCAGCCAGCGGAGGGTTGTGTGTGTGGCAACTGGCACGAGCGTTCACGTCCCAGGAAGACATCTGAAGGCATAAACACTGCGAGGTAAACCAAACGGGACAGGGTATGGAATACATACACAAGCCGAGAGTGGTTGGCAGCGCGGCATGGTGAAATTAACTAGTCTATTCCTGCACTTGTTTAGCCTGCAACTTGTCTGAGAACCACGGAAGTAAGCCCAGGCGGCTACGGCTGAGCTACAGTGAGTGTGTGACCGTCACGCAAGGAGCAATCCGTGACTAATCGTCCTCATTTCACATGATAGTGGTGTGGAGGGGGATTCCAGACATCCAGTGCTATGCTGTAACGCAGGAGAAGCCGAGGCTTCATGGGGCACAGTGGTTAGCACTGTTGCCTCACAGCAAGAAGGGGCTGGGTTTTAGTCCCGGTCTGTGTGGCGTTTGGATGTTCACCCCGTGTCTGTGTGGGTTTCCTCTCACCATCATAACATGTATGAATGTTAGACACATTCATGAAATCAGTCAACTTCTTCAAAAGTTCCCTTAACTCTCTACAGATCCACATAAACATCTAAGTGGGTCAGTCAGTTAAAATAAACTTTGTAAAGTTGTAATATAAAAAAAGTCATGATACTACAAGAATAAAGTAATATTATGAGAAT
The DNA here is from genome assembly GCF_958295425.1 of Solea solea. NCBI lineage: Eukaryota > Metazoa > Chordata > Actinopteri > Pleuronectiformes > Soleidae > Solea > Solea solea. The sequence continues at coordinate 3,739,169 of NC_081153.1, read as the reverse complement.
AATGTCGTACTTTTATGAAAATAAAGTCACAATTTTACGAGAATAAAGTCATAATTTTATGAGAATAAAGTAATATTATGAGAATAAAGTCAGAATATTATGAGAATAAAGTCAGAATATTATGAGAATAAAGCCGTATTTTTATAAGAATAACTTATATTAATAAAGTCATAACTGTACGAGAATAAAGTCATATTATGAGAATAAAGTCATATTATGAGAATAAAGTCATATTTTCATGAGAATACTTGTATTATTACTAAAGTTATAATTTTATGAGAATAATGTAATATTACAAGAATAAAGTAAATTTTACGAGAAAGCTCATATGAACTCTGGTGCGGACCAAACAAGTGAACTCTGGTCCGCCTGGAAACATATCTCGGGTCTCAGTTCACAAGTTAAATCGACCCCAGGTGATTTAGTTTGAAGCAGTTTTAGGACTGGGCCGGTTTTAAAGGACAGTAAATGGTTTAAGTTTTTTATCACTGGAAGATAGCAGAAACAAACAATTCCAACTCAAGGGCTCATTTTAGCTTTTTTTGGCAGGTGCAGTTTGTTTGCCGTCAAGGAGACGATGTGTTGACATGTGACCAAAGAAGCAATGAAAACAGGATTTAGGCTGAAAGAAAAACACTTTTCGATCTGAGAGATCGGACCTTGATTTGGATAATTCATTAAACACATTTTTCCATTTTAAAAAATGAACTTTGATTCCTTAATTTTAGTCTTGAGGGTTGAATTTCGTGCGATAGAACGGCAAAGCATCCACATTACAGATTCCTTTTCACACGCGAGCACCGCATCTCAATATGATAATGCCCGATTTTAATTGCACAACTGCCTTTTGACGACTCCCGACTACAGCTTTTGAGCGGCAACTATTGTGCGACCAAAGTCAAACACGCTACCTTCACCTCATCCATAACATTATACTCTGTACACAGAGCCCAAAAAATGTGAGGAAAAAAGGGAAGAACAATCTTTCAAGGACAAAATAGAGACAACTTAAACTGAAAGCAGCAATTAGACAAAAGAGACAAGAAAGGAAGAGAGAAAGGGCAAATATTATCGGCTTTAGAGCATGTTCTTCAGAGTGAACTGAAAGGACAGGTTATTAAGGTTTAATGCATCACAGCAATGGAACCATTCAAGGCCTTTTCCCTCATTAGACTTACCACCAGCCTTGTGTGTGTGTGTGTGAGTGTGTAGGCACGTACGCACGGCGAAGCACCTCGCACACTACTAAACACTTAAACACTGGTAATGAGAGTGCGAGTGCAGTGCTCGTCTGCTTACAGACGGAATAATTGCAGATTTAGCCAACAAGGGCATTTTCATCCGCTTGTATAGATGGGATTAGTGCACACAACAGAGAAACAGGAGTCACATTTTCCTAATAAAACCACTCAACGGGAGCATAAATGTTGTTAAAGCCGTGACCAATGAATGTATACAACACATATGTGTGTGTGTGTATATATGTGTATATATATATATATATATTTGACAAATCCTTGAGGAGTAACATTTAATCACATTCTCTGTGGATGTAACATTCCTTTCATTAAAGAAAGACAACTGTATAACCGCAGGGCGAGATCGTGTATAGACAGAAACTGCGACGCTACGATTCCTCACTCCTCATCCTCGCCTTTTACTTTTTCTCAAAGCAAACACACATGATGAAATTTTTTCCGTGGATGCCATATTATTATTGCCCAGGCTGATGCGTGTGAGTGACGATTCCACAAACAAAAGCCAGAATTGATTCTTCCTTATTGCAATCCACCATATCTGAAGGATTCCATCTGCCCGTAAAGCTTTGAATCAAAGCATCACAACACACAGGATGGACGTGGTGAGTGGAGAGAGGAAGAGGGAACGGAGGAACCGATCAACTGGGGGAGGTAAACGATTTGGCCTGCATGTGAGCCCACTTGCTGGGATTCTCACACAACGGTGTGAACACATTAGCCTGGACGAAACACCGGCGAGCGTCCAGTCCAAGTCCCGAGGATCAATGAAGTAGTTTTGGCTGCAGCTCCTGCTCAGCGAGCCACTCACTCTCCTTCTGTCCACTCTTGCATCGGGACGACGGTCGACGCCATGTGGGCACACTGTTGCCCCCACAAGTCTGACGAGGACGGTTTTCCATAGATGGGATGATTAATTTGCCTGCTCCAAGATGCTGAGTGAGATTGATGCAGCCCGCTACCCCCTCCGCGCCTAATCTTTCATCCTTACAGTAAATATGACACAATGTCCATATGCGCGCCGAAACAGCCTGATTACAAACAGCTTGCGAGCCCTCGTCCCTTTTAATGATTACATCCAAAGGCACTCTCTCCGTCAGACAGCAGTTTGCCTTAATGAAATTAGCTGATCGCACTATCCGAGCACAAGGTAAGGAGTTTCCACGGGGGTCACTCAGCTAAGTAACCCTCGTTAAGCAACTCTGATGCAAATGAGATGCAAATCGGACTAAAACAGAACACTGGTTAATTTGGCCTCCTGACACGGCAAACAGTCTCCCAGGGAATCAGATGCAAATTGCATGCAAATGACAACTGACGCTCTTTTGTCTCTGCCGGCGAGCGGGTAAGGAGCCCGTGGTTTAGGGTTCGTTGGAATCGTCTCGTCTATGCAAATATTTGGCGTGTCCAAGTGGAACTAAAGAAAGTAAAATACCCAGCGGAGAGCGAGGTGGAGTGGCAGGCGGGAGGTTCACAACAGGTCAGGAGGCTGTCATCACAACAGCTGAGAGCGTTACACACCCACACGCCACAACACACCACACCACACAGCGCACGGCCCCGACGCAAGAGACAGGAAAAATAGAAACCTCAAACCAGAGAACAAGAGGGAAGTAGACATTACATTCCAGCCACTCCACATGCACCAAAGCCAGGGCCCAGCTGTATGGGACGCAGCCAAACTCCTACATCATCTGGAGCTGCTATTCCCCATATATTCACCGCTCTGAAGCAGCAGCAGCAGCTTTTTAGTACACAGCACACATGTGTGTGCTAACCCCTGACAGAGGCTCGCTTCTGAGGCCAGAGTCTCCCGTGCAGAGGTTAAAATCTTTGCACCGACAACCCCCTGAAGACCATGTGACAGAGGAAAACCATTCCCCTCTAATGCTCTAACGCTCAGTCCATGGTGCAGTGAATTAGCAAGTATGGATTTTAGTCAAGAGCATCTTGTTGTGTACATTTTAATTGACGCACTTTCTGTATAATTTCAACACAGCAACTTTACATTTCATTCTAATGTTTCTGTTTCTAGTTGCAAACGCTGCCTGCATGACATCGCCACACTTTGAGCCGCAGTGGATCAGTTTTGAAAGCCCTGAGGAATTTAGAAATTCAGAAGTTTTCTAGTTTCCTAAGGAAGTACGTGTTATGGACTAAATTTATAGGAACATTTATGGAAAAACAAGCCTACTATTTCACCTGATTTATGTCAGTAAACACTTTCCCAAGGATGTAAATGTCTCAATCACTAATTTTTAGGGTCCGAGTGCACTAAGTGTTATTAGTTATTATTTTTATTATTATTACGCCAAATAAATCGTGTTTTTGACACCTTTGCCATGCTCCAAAACTCATGGGTTTTTTCGACCGCATCAGACCTTTACGTCTGAAAGTGGTTTGGGGGAATGTGTGTCGAAAATTGGATGTGGGAGGGGCCAATAAATGAGCCATGGACAGTTCAATTATCGTACATGTACAAAAATCGGTACACAAAAACAAATTACATTATGACCATGATCCAAACCCAACAGGAATGCTGCCATCTTGGATTGAACGGTCACATTTTGGCGATTTTGGATGATTTTGCACCAATGTTATTTTGACAAACTTGTCCGAGAGCTTTACACCAGTGCGATTGACAGCTGATATCATCCAATAGAAGCCTGGTTGCAGGTAATGCATCTGATTCCCATGGTAGCAGCCAAAACTGCAGTTCTGGAGGCATCAGAATACAAGTTTAGATTCTTTTTCTCGAGCAGTCCCCAAGCTGCTGAAAATCCACCGCTTTCCAAGCATTAAAATCCACTTCTAAAGCTTTCCATAAACACTTTTAGCCACACTGCAACCTGTTGTTCACTGTCACTACTGTATGTGGCCATTTTGCCTCGTCTCTTCCCATAAAACAAATCACTTTCTCGGCTCATCACAAGATCCAAAAACACAGCTACACTGACAAACATGCAGCTTTAAATAGCAAATAATGTGACAACTAAATGGGCAGTGCTGTGCAGAGTCTTTCTTACTTTTGATATTCTCAGAGAGAGAGTCATTGGTTACTTCCAACTAGGATTCAGTTCAGTCGGGGACACCCACTGAAGACACACAGCTCAAGACTTCTACACGTGGACATCAAACCTTAGATAACTTGTGCTGAACTGAGGTTTAAGAAGGAAAGAAACCCACAAACACTGTCCTGATGTGACCCGACTTCTCTACACAGTGTGTGAGTGAGTACGAAGAAGTGCTTTGAGAAGAAAATGAAAACATTCTTGTACAACCAGAAATGTCATCATGACCAATGAAAGGGACTAGTATGTTGTATTTCTATATACATAAATAGTATTATTGTTTTTGTGTTTGACTGTTTGTCGTCATGTCTCGAGGCCCGTTCACACCAGCAAATTAAAAATGGTGAAATGGGACATTAACACTGGCAACAAAATATTCTAACAACTGTTCTTTTTCTGGAAAGGAAATACGTCTCGTTCAAAACTGAAGATGCGACGGTTTAGTATGAGCTGCATGACATCATCCAGTTTCCTCAAACCTTCCTCAGTGGCGTCTGCAGACAATCATGAGACGGGATCACATGGCACGAGTGCGTCTTCTAAACGAACTCTGTGAACTTAATGGAAATGCTACACGGCAAATGGACTTTATTTACAGCACTTGTTGTCAAATCGACCCCTCGGAGCACTTAACAGGCCACTCAGCAGTTCACACATACATCAACTGTACACAGCCAGTTCAGTTATGTTGCCCAAGGACGCGTCACAACCTATACAGAAGAAGGGGGTCAGGGGAATCGACCCAGGACACATGCAGGGAGAGCAACAAGGACAATGTCATAAGAACTTAAGAGCATAAGAACCCCCATTTTAGCTTTAATGTACTAAAAGAAACATTCAAACCCAGAAGCCCGACTGACACAGCTCTGCGTTGCTCCAGCATCCATTACTGAGTCTCCTCTATCTTCACAGATGACTAAAGTATTGTCCGGAACTGTGTGTTTGTGCTTGTGAGGGATGATGTCATCGTCAGCAGATGCAGTCACAGACAGTGACGGGACAGCAGCTCTGTCGGGATGTGGATGTGCACATTAATAGGATGACGAGACGTTCTAACAGACTCCTCGTATGTTTGTATGAAACGTGATGACACTACACATCATGTCTCATCGGTCAACAAGCTAAGTGGACATAATATTTGGACAGAAAGTAGCAGGAATTGTTCTACATGAAGACACCAAAACATCCAACGCTTCCAGATGTGGAGCAATGGAGTTCCAGGGGTTGTTTAATGATCCATACAACACTTAATGAAAAACACAACTCTCGAGTTGATCTAGTTTTTAGAAATAATCTTGTCTTGATGGTGGCCTTGTTCTTTCTTGTTTGTGTTTTGTTGTTGTTATTTATGCTGCTGCTTCACGTTCCCCTCTATTGTATTGTTTGATTGTTGATTTGTTGTCACAAACAAACAAACAAACAAGTGACATAATTAGTGACAGAATTATGTCACTAATTATGTCACACTTGACCCACTAATGACGTGTTTCCACCGAGTGGAACGGTTGGGTCCGGCACGTATTTTTTTTTGCATTTTCATTAGGAATATCTGGCCTCAACCATTTTTCGGTACCCTTCTCTTTGGGGTACCAGATGGTAATGGTATGGCACGGTATGGGTGGAGCTAGACCCACGACAGTCAGCTGATTGGGTGACGGAAAAGTGTCACTCCGTCTATTCTCATACGAAGTTTGACGTCTTGTTGAGACAAACCGAGCTGCTGGATGTCTCCGCCTACCAAGTCAAGGTACAGTTAAAAGTTGCAGGTCTGACGCCGGGCTTTACCATCGCACTGTACCATACTGCAACACGCCATGAGACTAGAAACACAATCAATAAATAGTACGAGACGACAAGAGACCTGAGAGAAATGAATCCCAGGCCATCAGAGCTGATGTGGCCACAGATGCTGCATTTACTTCTTCTTCTATGTGTTGGTAAAAAAACAGGTGTGATGCTGCACATAGAGGCTCGCTCATCTGTTGATCGCTGTCTTTATATCTATCCAGAGGCCACCGTGGTCAGACAGCGCCGCAGACACCTTTCATCGTCGTACACTCACACAATGAGCAACGGGTGATGAATCAAACTACTCTTGTCCTGCTCTCTCTCTCTCTATCTCTCTCTCTCTCTCACTATTCATTTCATTCATAAACCCAAAATATTACAAAGGCACCCGATTGGCTGGAAGGCTGCAACGCAAAATTACGGCCTGCTCGCGGTGGCCAATGGTTGACGAGTAGTATACACACTCTCTCTCCTTCTCTCTCTTTCATGCTCCATCTTTAACCCTTTCTCATTTTTGTTCTCTCTCTCTCTGCCTCTCATTCTCCCGTTGCCTCGGTGCGTCGTTACAGCAGTCAAAACAGTCTGACTGAGGAGAGCGCCGCACAGAAACAGGCGTTTTATTTCGGGGACGGGAGACAGCTGGACGAGACCTTCAACCATACGATCTCAAAGTGGATTGCACTTGCTCTGAGTCACCTCCCTAAACCCGTCCCCCGCAGAGCAGAGTCTTAAGTGGTGACTTGGTCCCTTCTCACCCTTTAAGCCTTGCAATCTTTGTGCGCTTTGTTTGGCACTAAAACCTCCTCAGTGACAGGGGAGAGAGCACTTTAAAAATGAAACTCCTCTGACCAATTGATCGGCTGATTGACAGCTATATTGGCCGATCTTTAACGGCGCCCCCTCGAGACGTGAGGGTGCTTACGTCAGGCCTAATTCAATGTGACCCCCATTCAATATTCACTTAGTTTTTTTTTGTTTTTTTGTTGTTGTGTTTTTTCAGAGGACAGAGAAAACAAGTAGAAACACATGAATCGATAATTGCAGTGATCCAGTGACTCTCTGTGAACTCAAGAGGAGTGTGCCACAGTTTAGGAGGAGGGGGGGCAGGGTTGAGAGGGTTTAAAGTGGGATTTTGAGGTACAACACTGCCATCTATGGACGCGTCTGGACGCTGCAGGCTGCGAGCGGATTACATCATCATGTTGAGGGGGCACTGATGTGTTTTTCTCTAAGATGCCGAGGCTCAGACAAAGAGAGGCAGGGGCAGAGGCGGCCGGATTCAAGGCTTGAATGAGATAAAAGAAAGTTTCTCCAAACAATTTTCCATATATAATGTATAATTCACATGTATATGACATCTAAATGTCTATTTTTTTACTACGTTATCATGTGAAATATAAGAATATAGGTTTTTTCCTCTCCTTTCTACATCATTAATGATTCTATTCAGCATCTGCAATCCTTTGAACGACAACAAACTGTTCCCCTCGTGTGGGAACTAGTATGATGTCATTCAGACAATCAACCTGAATAAAAAAGTTATTTCCTGAGGTCCTTATTTTATAAACACACCAGGGCCAAACGTCTGAAACCACTTTAAGGGTTCACAGTTTTCCCTGACCTATGATTGAAAGCTCGGTTCCCACTGTTAGACTTTCGGCTCTGTTAGGTTTAATAAGGTCTGTTTGAAGCTCTATGAGCGATATATGCAATAGACTGACCTGAACTTGTAATTCAGAGGTGGGCAAAACATCTGTCACGTCTTGAAACTTTACCAGAACAAATGGAGCGTGAATTGACGGTCGCACCTCGACTTGAACGACACGGGGAAAAACTGTCATAGCAGCACATCAGCGCCTGAAGTCATGAATGAAGTCATGATGAATGACCGAGGTCACGCTCTGTGGTAACAAAATAAATGCGGTTGGTCAAAAAAATACTTTTCTGACAGTAAAAACATTCGCGTCTAATTAATTTTAATACCCACCGGATTAAATTCTGACATAAAAAAGTCCCTTTGTACAGTTTTAAGCATTTAAAATGTGGACTGGTGATGAGGTCATGAAGAAAAAAGTAAAAACTATAAAAAAAATATGGTTAACCTTGTGTCACAGTTTCAAAAACAGCACAAGCCTTTGAGTGAGTGTGTGTGTGTCACGATTCAGTGAGATCACACTGCCTCCTAGTGTCTCCATAGAAACACCACAGGAGTCAGCTCCATTTCAAAATGAAACATTTTTTACTGATGTGATGTAATGCTGCTGCTGCTGCTGCTGCTGCTGCTGCTGCTGCACGGCAGAAAGAGTGAATGCAGGCAGGTGAGAAGAGGAAACTGACAACTGCTACAACCCGACAGGCAGTTTGGGATCCAAGGGGAGCGACAGAGCAAGCTGTACTGTCAGATCATGTCAGACGGTTGATGCATGATTAACTGTTACGTGGGAGGTTTGATGAAAACCTTGCCATTTATCATAATCTATTTGAGTTTTCAATTAAATGACTGTGATTCCAGTTCCAGTGAGACTACAGGTGGTGTCAAAATATTAAATTTGATGATAGCGTTGTCTGTCCTCGTGCAATGCAATCATTGATCGCCAGTATCATATTGTGATATTACTGGTATTGTGTATGAATCGTGTATCGTATTGCGAGGTAACCCTGTGTTTCTCACCTCGAACAGGTGGCATAAAATGGTAGAAAATACTGAAAAATGGCGATCAGCATTTTTCCAAACCCAAAATAATTCAGTTTAAATGATTTATTTGTTATATGAGGAAAAAAGGCAGGAAAATACTCACAGAAACTTTTTAGAAATGAATAAATAGCTGCATTCCTAGTGTGCTGCTGCCTGTGAATAATTGTGTCAGTGCAAGTTAACACTCTCCTTAAGACATTTTTTTTTTAAAAAGCTATTCTTTAACATGAACTATTCACGTTTTGAAAGTCAGTTTAATCCTGAGGCTGAAAGAACGGAACTCCTATCAAAATATAGTTGATTAAATTTTTAATATATTGTTCACAAACAGCTTCACACAGACAAAAAAACCCTGCATCTCAAAAAAGATAAGGGGTCAATCTCAACAACAATGAATTGGTTCTGCGTCAGAGCGGAAAATACACCTTTTTTGTTCTTTAAGGCTCACAATATTTTGTCCTTCAAAATTTTGCACAGTGATTAGAAACTGTAAAAAAAAGAAAAAGAAACTATCATTGTCTTTATGAGTAACTTTTAAATATACATTTCCCGGTGACTTAAATGAATAAATGACTCATGTGAGCACACATTAATCAGAACAGAGAGTCACGTGAAACAGTTCATAAGGCACAAAGTTGGTGCAGAGTAAACAAATGTTCAGAATGTCCAAAACTGTCATGACGGTCACATTAATCCCAATGTTCTCCCACCACCAACAGTCAACGTCCACTTCTCTGAAAACACTGCCCAAATACAAGGCTAAAAACACCACAGTGCAGAGGATGAAGCCAGCTTTGAATTCACTAGTCATCGGATGATCAATTTTATGATCGGTTGATTATTTTTTTTGTCTAAACAACAAAAACATCTCCATATTTAAGCAAGTATTTGAACTTAAATGGTGACTAAAGAGAAACTAAAAATGTTCCTTTCAAAAGCATCAAAGGTCATGGAGCGGCTGCATTAGTGCCTCAGAATATCACATCGCTGCAAGACTCTCCACTGCTAACAGAAATGTGTTAAGGTGTCACGCCAACCTTTGCAAAAGGACTCCGTTATGAAATTGCACTTCTCGTTGCAAGATCCGAGAGCCCTGAGAAAACTACAGGGTCAAAGGTCAAACGTGGACTGAGCTATGATGCACTTCTCTCGAGCGACAGACGGAACAGACCAACACAAAAAGTGTCACACGAAGGCGTCAACTGGAAACGTCGAGAAACTGACGAGCACTGCCGAACAACAGCATTGTTCAACTTTCCCAAAATCAGCTCAAGCGCAAAAAACTTCCCACACCTTCAGACCCCCCCCCCCCCCACTGTGAAACATGAGACGACTGATCCACCACCAAATTCACTTTCTGTGTGTAATATAAACAGCAGACCCCAAACCAATCCTATTATTGAGACACACTGAGGTATCAGTTCTGTAGAAAACGATGCCGACGCTGTGAGGTATTCAAATGTTTCGACTTAGGATCAGTGTGTGAGATGAGATACATTGAACCTGCAGATACCCTTCATACCCTGAGGTATGACGACAGAACAACGGAGCCCTTCATCCCAATTAGTGGACGCAACGCAGAGGCATGTAGGTTATTTCCATGTCAGTGCCAGGTGACGAGCGACAAAATGTAATCTGTGTTATTAATCCTCAGTGGTTGAGTGACGAGGGAAATTAAAACCAGTAACAAATCAGAATTTATGAACTTACAGCTGTAATGTGCACAAACACCATCTGCTTATTGTACATTTTTTGCCAAAAGTCCAACACAAGCAGCCAAGAGGTGACGTTGGACTTTGAGTAGAAAGCAAATGAAATGTCAGAATCTTCCTCAGTTCCTTCAGAACTATATTCCATTCCTTTGGGACCGAATGCAAAAGAAGATCTATCCCGGTATTTGTTTCATGCTCCAGTGTAACGATTCAGGGTTACAGCCTCACTTCTTTGTTCCTTTATTTTAAATCCCTGTGTCTCTTGCTTATGTTCATTGCATTTCAAAATGATGGAAACCCTGTTTAGATATTGATCATATCCACAGGCATAGACTGCAGGTCAACAGAGGAGGAGAAGAGGTCAGTGATGCCCTCATTCTCCTCCAGGCTCAGGACGTATTGCTGCCCATCACGAGACACGGTCAGGGGCGAAGTGACTGTGACACCACCACTCTGTTGATCTCCAGAGGGGGGGTGGAGGGGGGTGAGGGAGGTGGAGGTGGGGGTAACGGTAACCGGCGATGAGTGTGGTGACCGTTTGATTTTGGAAGTACTGTTTGCATCATCTGGAAAGATAACGGGGGGGTGTGGATAAGGAGACAAGGGGGCAGAAAACAAAAAAAGATGAGTGATTACGGTTTAAAATTAACACTGTGACACCAGAAAAAAGTGGGTTAGAGGTCAATACATTATCTCAGAAAGACAACTTGGTGTCTTTATCTTGTGCTTCTGCAGTTATAGTTCCTTTAGTTTATCGGATTAAGGCACTGGTCTCCTTTTTTTCGACTTATACCCTTGATATTTCAACTAACTTTAAAACAAGGCCTGGCACAGGGATGGATTACTAAGGATTATTGGATTGTTTAACTTCCATCTCATGTCATGTTTTTCCCTGTGAGGGTAAAAGCTCATCGTTTCTGTGGCAGTTAATAAGCAGCCCCCTTTTGCATGAGTAACCTATTTGAGATAAGTCGCAAATTCTGTCTGCACACCAGCTGCTTCCAGAGAAAACAACTTTTTATGTTTCAGGCCCAACAGGCCTACTTCAGACTAAAGAATGGCTTTGGTTTTGGCCCAAAATATCACCTGGTGGTTAATAAAGAGTATTTCTCTGGAAGCAGCAACTGAAGTGCAGACATTTTCTTGACAATCCTGCCCCAGCAGCCAGTGTTTGAAACACTCAATGGGCTCTCAAGTGCGTGTAAGACTGACCTTTGGAAGACATCTGAGGGGGGGGCGAGGGGACGTCGCTCGCAGACGTGTTTGTGCCTTCCTGGGAGACCACGATGAACGCATCAATGGGACCATGGGTGCTTTTGAGGTGGACCTGGAAGCTCTGCACACAAAGGGAGTAGAAAGCGATGTCCTGACACAGTATTTGAGCAGCAGACAGAAGCACAGACAGCATATAAACAGTGGACTTCCAGCTTGTAGGGTGATTCTAATCAGGAACTTTGCTGAATTTAGTGTATAGTCATGCTTTATCCTCCACACAGACAGACGGACGGACGGACGGAGGGACGGAGGGAGGGAGAGAGCTGAGGAAAAACAAACTTTTGTTAACCGATTGTATGTGGAGAAATATACCTCCTGTGGATGTGGGACCTCCAGTTTTGTCCCTACAGGGGCTTTGATGACAATCACCGTCTGCTCTTTCAGGGAGGGGATCCTTTGAACATCCTCATGTGTCAAGTAGACAAATGTTTTCCTGATTGTCAAGGACGATATGTAAAGTGACGGGGACAAAATCCATGACTAAAATCATCATTCCTGCTGAAGGTCAACTATTAATAAAAAGCTCCCACCACACAGTTAGTGACACTCCAGCAACGTCTGTTCCATAAACACAGAATGAAATGAAGGTGAATTGGATGAAGGATATCTCTGAATCTGCTGGTCCTCAAACATCTGGTGAATCTGCTCCGTGCAGCTTTGGATCAGGTCGTCCAGTGTCTTCTCTTGCTTCCTGAGCTCTCCCAGATCCAATGAACCACCCCTGTGTACACACACTCAGCATGAAATCATTCTCAGCGATACATGACATGGCATTCAGTGTGCACATGTACTGCAGAAGAACCTCCTTCACATAAATACACTGAACTATCTGCAACATCCACTCATACTTACAACCATTCAATGTTGTTTTTGGACTTCTTTTTGATGAGTTGGATCCCCTCGAGGACATTGGTGATATCATAGAGGCGCCTCTTAGCGGTATTGAGCTCAAGGGCGACTGCATTCAAGTCCAAAACGCCATCAGAGGAGGCTCGCAGCAGCTCTGTAAACCTCTTAGTCAGAAGACCGAGCGAGGTGTCAAGACGTGTCTTAGCGATCACGTGAGAGCCTGTTATAGGATTGGGGAAAAATGGGTGGGGATTAATGTATTATTACTTATTTTAAGACCTTCTGTTGTTGTTATGTCTGTCAAAACTCTCAGTTAAACTTATACAGGATGTGTACGTAATGCTGAAGCAGATATTTCACCTGTAGAAGCCGTTATTTCTTTCTGAAAAAGTTGTTATTTTCAAACTGCATTCATGTTTACTATATTTTCTGGGTGTATTCCAATAAGGTGATTGATAAAAGTATCACACTGTATGGTGCTAAAACAATACATCTAATGTTGGTCTAAGGCTTTGGCACAGTACAGTATTTACATCACCATATTTGTCACTATTATTATACTAGAGGTTCCCAATCACCTCGAATGTGTTCAAATTGGGCAAAAACCTTATTGGTAGATAGTTTCAGCTCTGTAGCATCTTCTCCACTGGTGGTCAGTCAGAAATATGACAACTGCTACTGTCTGGTGCTTGTGGTCATAGCCATTGGGAACCCCTTGGTTACAACACTGTCTCAGTTTCGTGGAAGCACATGCTTGTTAATGGTTGATTCTATCGCTTGTGTTTCCCACAAGCACTGGCACATTGGCACAAGGTCTTACTTTTCTGCTTATTCGACAGAGAGGCCATCTGTTGCAGGGCTTTTGATTTTGCCAGTCTTGCTACCATCCTGGGCTTCACCAACTTCCAGCTCCAGTCTTCTCTTTGCCTTTGAGACAGACATTGCACAGTTGTTATGGCGCTAAAGTGTTGTTCTCAGTGTTGTACATAAAACGTTAAAGGGTCACACCTAGTAAATTATGTATGTTCCACCAGAATACCTTTTTATAATAGATTGTGCTATACTATTTCTTGTATATATATATACACATACATATATATATATACATACATATATATATATACATACACATATATGTATATATACATACATATATATATACATACATACACATACATATACATATATATACACAAACATATATACATACATATATACACACACACACATATACATAAATATATACACACACATATATATACATATATACACACACATATATACACAAACACATATATATATATATATATATATATATATATACACATACACACATATATACATATATACACATATACACATATACACACATATTTACACACATATATACATACATATGTACACACACACATATACATACATATGTACACACATATATATACATACATATGTACACACATATATATATACATACATACGTACATACATACATACACATACTGGTTTCTTTGCTCCATATGCCAAACAAATCATTACAATGACGATTAATCGTTTAAGAAAAAAATCGTTGCAGTAAACGTGACGTCACCTACAGCATATCTTGATGAACCAACTCCCAATATTCACGGTTACACAACTTCACGCGCATTTTCTTTTACTAAACCTTAGAAAATCCGGGTAAAGCTTGAGAAATGTGCCGGTGATTTTCGTTTTTTATTTTTTAAACCTGCCAAGTTACTGCAGATATGAGGTAACTATGCTATATATGCAAATAGTGTGATATTAATTATGTTTTAACTGAGCACTGTGCCCTTTGAATTAATTAATGAAATGTAACCAAAAAACTTAGCATGACAAGAGCAATCAAATTTGCATAGGTTTTAATCAGAATCAATGAGTCTGGTTAGGGTTAAATGTTAAGTTTGTTGTTACCTGGGAGCTAGCTTCTCTGTTGGCTAACTGGAGCTACATCCTCAGCCCCCTGCCATGCTGAGACAAGACCCACACAAGTCGTTTGTTTTCAGCAGTAAATATCACATAAACTACGTGCAGTCATTTGCTTACCTGTGACTTCCCGCAGATACATTACAACTTTGACAGATAAAGTGTGTTGTGCGCACAGATACGGCGTATTTGTGTGCGTGCGTGTGACGCTAACGAAAATGTACAGCTGTAACCTTTGAGAATTCTTCAAATTAAAAGCATGCCATTTAAATACGCTCACTGCTTTTATTCTGAAGGAATGTTAAGAGTTTCCTGTTTTGGGTGGGTATGTGGCGTTTACGTGCCTGGAGAAACTGAACATAGACAGATACCTGATATAAAGCACGAAAGCATTCACCACGAAATAAAATAACATATAAAGAGGAAGAAGCTCGGTAAAGTGTGAGAAATTCGCTTACATTGATGTAGTTGTCATGTTAACGCACTTAACGGGTTAGCTTTGATGTTGCTATGTTCAAAAACAGGTGTATCTGGTTCATTCTTACCTGGGTTTGTTCGCTTTCACAGTTCTGCCATTGGCGTGGATGTTGTCGAGAGTCCTCCTCGGGAGCAGTTCGGCCCGTGTTTCCACGATATTGTGTTGTGAAGTGGACGAAGGAGGATATAAAACAGAGTCTGGTGGTGTTTGTGGTGAAGCAGCTTTCTCTTGGAGTACCCCACGGTGAGAACACGGAGAACTTTCTTCTTTGGATAGTTCGGCGGTTGGAAACCATCATGTAGGTGCATTGTCGCCACCGTCTGGACTGGAGTGTGGATGAGAAGATGGGGGGGGGGGGGACAAATGTCCTTGTATGTACTAAATATTCAATCAAAGGATAATTGGTGACATCACGACACAGATTGTACTGATGCATTTGCTGCCACTGTCTCCATGACCCAACGATGATGATGGCATCTCATCTGCACTTATGTGATAGGTAGGGTTAATGAATTGTATCTGATTTCATTATTTCTTTCTCTGATATCTGATCCAGTGATTTTGAGCAGTATAAGATCAATACCCAATATTTTATCAATGCTAGCTATGACGAAGTAAGAGCTGCCAGCCTTGACGTCTGAAATTTACTGAGCTGCTCCGACAGCCTGTAGTCCAGGGCAAATTAGTGTTTACTTCAACTTTTATTTAAACAAAATACTCAAATATTCGACTGATGGATACAAATCTTAGTTGAATAGCTAGATACATTTCCACTAGAGGATTAAAAGCACTAAAGGAAGACATATATAAGAAAAATTAATGTGATGGTCACGTCAGCTCCTGGCATCCTTACCCATCAATTTAATTTAGGATTAAAAATCATGTCAGACAAAGAGTAAAAATAACAACAATCACTGCTTTTATATCACCAAATACATATTAGGATATAAAAGGCAAGAATATAGAATATACAGTATAGCACATCCTTACAAATTGCATGTTATTGAACATGTTAACTCGAAACCTATAACACAAAGTCATAAACTTCCGTGACATGTTTTGCAGCTTAGATTTGAATGTTTCTTACGGTGGTTTTCAAGAAATATCAAGCCATTGTCCTTTTACACCCTTTAAAAACAACATGATAGAACATCGTAAGTGACAATTGATCACAAAAGACTGAGTCACTCGGTATGTACATGACATTTACAAGAAGAAAAGCTGATTCAGTCATCATCATCAAACTTGATCTTCTTCCCCTGGAAGGCCATGATTTGTCCTTGCTGCTCCTTTCTTTTCTTACTCGCCTCCCAGGATGGATGCAGTGTCTGCTGTGGTGGCTGATGGGAAGTGGCACCCCGACCCACTGACATGTTTTGCCTCATAACTTCGCCTCTGCCTCGCCCCCTCCCTCTGCCTCGCCCTCTGCCAGCAGATGCAAAGCTCTTGTCTTCTGTCTCTTGCCATCTGCCTTCAGGACAGGGCTTGCTGTACCCTGAATTTCTTTCTTCTCCTGAACCCTGGAATCTGGAATCTCTATTGAAACCACTGTTGCCATTTGGTTTTCTTTGGCCCCTGAATTTATCTCCACCTCTCCCTCTGCCTGCAGCCTGCTTAGACCCAGAGAGGGAAGAACAGAACACAGACTTAAGTGAGGTCGCTTTAGACTTCAGCCTGGACTCAAGCTCATCGAGTTCTCGCTGGACCTTGTCTGAAGTTTTCACCTTATTGGTGGATTCTCCTTTTCCTCCCTGCACCATCTCAACCTTTCTTTCCCCTTCTACAACATTCTGCTTCCTCTTCTTCTTAAATTTACTCACTTTTCCTACAAAGAAGTCATCTTCACTCTCCTCCGACTGGGAGGACTGTTTGTGGAAGCGTTCCTCTGTGCTGTCATCAAAGTATTCTTTCTCCTCGTCATCTGATGAGTCTAACTCGCTCTCTGCTTCCTCTTCCCTTTTCTTATACACTGCAACATTCGGCTTCTTACCTGCATCTTTACATTGAGGTTCATTTTTTACAGGGACTTTTTCATTGCTAGGTTTTGTTGGTGCCTGTTCTACACTCTCAGACTCTGGTATTTGTTCCGGTAGGACGTCAGCAGTATCAGCTGATTTAGCTTCTATTACAATGTCAATTTCAGGTTTAGGTTCATCTTTAGAGTCTTCAAGGATCACATCTTCTTCCTTGTTGTCTGCTATTTCCTTTAGCTGCACTGTAACATCCTCCTCTTTTTTCTCACTTGTTTTTTCTCCTCTTTTGTCCGGACACGGCAAGTTTACTTTTTCAGATTTGTTTTGCGCCTTTCCTCCCTGCTTCCCACAGTTCATCCTCTCATCTTTGAAAGCTTTCACTGCAGCTTTGATGGCCTCGATCTTCTTGTCGAACTGAGGGTGTGTGGCGATGCGTGCTACAGCCCGGTCAGAAATAGAAGACTTGGTGTTTTTACACACTTCTTCAAAATTAAGCTTCTTCTGCAAGGCTTTCTTGGTCACCTGGCAATGGGACAGAAAGTCAGTTATCCACGAGACAACAGTCGCTTATAAATAAGTGACTAAATCTATCCCATAGATAAATAATTATACTTCCAGTATGAATTTAACCTACCACGTCTGGTGCGAGAACCTTCATGGCATGGACCTCCTCCAGCAGCCTGGCAGCTCTCCTCTGATTCTTCTCAATTTCAGCCTCTTTCCCCTTCTTCTTCTTCAGGGCACCAATCTGTCGCGTCAGCTTGCGGATGATCAAAGTTCTCACTCGCTTCACTTCCTTCCTCATCTTCACCACCTCATTGTTGAGGTTCAGGACATCGGCCTGCTTTTTGTCTTTAGCCTGAGCAGGCAAGGGAGCCTTCTCTGGTTCATCTGTGGCCGGTGCCGTTTCCTCTGCAGCCTGTACCGTTTCCTCTGCTTCATCATCTCCATTGGCCTCTACATTATCATCATTTACTTGCCCTTCTTCTTCAGGTCCTTCTTCAGATCCTCCTTTTCCAGATCCTTCTTCTTCAGATACTCCTTCTTCAGATCCTCCTTTTCCAGATCCTTCTCCTTCAGATCCTTCTTGTTCCTCAGTCTCTTCTTCTCGCTCTTTTTCCTCAGTGGATGACAACAGTTTCTCCATCTTGTCCTGCATATGTATCATGCACAACCACAACAGCATTTAAGGAGAATAAAAGGAGAACAAGAAAGAAACATGTCAAATTCTAACTGGGACAAAAATATCTGAGGCAGATAAAAGATGGACAAAATCTGAAATAGACTTACAGACATTCAAAATCAACAGTTTACCTTGCATATGTATATACTTTTAACTACTTACAACATATATGTACTTTATATAAATACTAATTATTTTCTGATTTTGTTTCCCGTTTGTGTTTTCTGTTGTATCCATAACCTCCACACACACACACTTTACCACAGAACCACATCAGGCTTTGATTTGCCACTGTTTTCAGACGTGAATACTGCTGTATTTTCCACTCAAATGCCTTTATGTGCAACTATGAGCTGCTTTTTCGACATTTAAGTGTTTATATAATGTAATGTAACGCAGTTGGGCAAACTTAAGACATTGAACATGTCTGTCAATAAAGGTATAAAAGTGAATATCTGACACGGACTATAACTACCTCATCAAACGTGGCCAGGGCACAAGCGTGGACACGTTTGTTTTGTCACGTCAACACGCGAGTTTTACGTCCAGCTGACATGAATACAACAAACCTCAGCGCATAATGTCATTAAAAACACACATAGTTCACAATTACACACTCACCGACGAGAAAGACGAATTTATAAAAAAAAAAAGCCTCAACAGCGACAAAAACGTTTCCTCTCGTTGGAGGCAGCCATGTTTGCTACGTAACGTCACCGACAACGAAGTGACGTCAGGACGGCGGCAAACGGGGGGGCGGGGGGGACGCAGCGTGTCGTGAAAAGGGGAGGGGCTTCCATGGACTGTTTTTATTTATTTCTTTGTTTCATGTGCATAAAACAACAACAGTGGCGGATAAATGAAGGAATAAGGAACATGAGGATGAGCGAATGACTTCCCGCGCGGCAGCCACCACAGCGATATCACGAGCGAACCAACGCGGGGAGGATGAAGCGGCGCAATGCGGACTGCAGCAAACTCCGACGGCCGTTAAAACGGAACCGAATCACGGAGGGTATATATAGCAGGTACCAAAAGGGGCTGGAGGGACGTTATTGTATAACAATGGCGCCTCTCTGCATATGTCAAGAGGGATGGCAGCCTCTGCTACATTCATATTTCAGCGTCAAACGCAGATGAATGAAAATGACACTCTTATTGACAAAAAAGCCAAAGGCCTTTACGTTTGTCTTGTGTGGCTTATTATACATCTCTTTTTTTTTTTCATATACGGGCTACATTCGAATGGAATAATGGCAGTGAGACTATGTGGAGATTCAAAATGACTTCAGCTCAACACGTTTATTGTGAACGTTTTCAGCTAAAAAGAAAAAAAATGTATATATATGAAATTAATCGCATGAATTTGTGAAGGAAAAAGGAAAAAAAAAAATCATCTCGAGCCAGAGATGACAACAGCAATGTCAGGGAGCGCTTGTTTTGAAGTGCGGGGTGACACCGACGGCGGAGGTTGTCTCACCTGTGCTTTGTCTGCCAGAGAGAGGGTGAAATTGAACAATAACCGCCAAAGACACACCACGTCTCACTGGACTCTTGTGTGGAAGGCAGATGATATTTGTAATTAAAAGAGTTAAGTGTCGCTGTGTTGATGTTATGCTGCTCTCTGTCAGAAACACACACCAGGTGTGCTTTTAGTGACATGTCTAGACATGACACTATACATACACTTCACTCTCAGCCTCTGTCTTTGTCTTTTTTTACGGCACAGCAGCACAATGGGGACCAACAAATGTAAAACTATACTGTAACAATATACAATGTTTTATTCATTCAAGTATTTACTTTTAATGACATGTAAATGATTTGTGTTGAGCACGAAATTTTAAAACGTAAGCCAGTTATTTCTAAAGATTCCGTCTCGATCTGTTGCATCGATATTTCTCTTGCCTTTTACACCTAATGTGACCTTCACATATTGCAAGTCACACCGTAAACGTGGCGATGATGACGACGACGAGATGTGGTGTAAACCTGTTGTCATCAAACAATCTTAATCCTCAGCTACAGAAAGCAGTCAGAGAGCAAACGTCCAGTCTCCCTGGTTCCATAACCTCAATCCAGAGTTATCAAGTGAGCTGTGTGTAGTCCTTGTTTAACATTTACTTTCTCTGTTTTTAAATCTCTCGTCTTCTCCCGCAGCACGTTCCTGTACCTGAAGTTCCTCGTCGTGTGGGTTTTAGTTCTGCTGGCCGACTTTGTGCTGGAGTTTAGGTTCGAGTACCTGTGGCCCTTCTGGCTTTTCATACGAAGTGTCTACGACTCCTTCAGATATCAGGGACTGGTAAGAGCTCATGTGCATGATGATGCATGATGTCCTCCTTTACTTCCCCACCTCCGTATTCACACTGATATTAATTTGAGCTACAGGTGATTTGGAAGCAGGGAAGAAATTGTTTCCTGCCCCAGTTAATACCCCTTGAATTAAAAATGGATGCCAACTGCACTAGGAGAACAGTATCAAGGATATAATGGTGAACTAGTGTGGATTAATTATTACGTTATGCTGCACGACAAACCCATATTTAATTTAAACTCGTACACATTTCAAACCCATATCCAATCTGTAATCCAGTCACACTGTTTTGTAAGATAACATAATGCACATTTCAAGAGTAATTTCTCAGATATTCCAAGGGCATTTTGCCTCAAGCCTTCACTAATTTCCTACGGCGCTCTGCAGCCCAGGTGGAAATATGTCTATTTCCTGTACCAGGACGCAGGGAATTCACACAGCACGTGTGTTTTTATTTGCTGCTGAATGATGAAACGTTTATTTCAGCGTATTTAATGACTTTGATTTCGTTTCTTTCTCCCTTTCTTTACAAAGGCGTTCTCTGTCTTCTTCGTATGTGTGGCGTTCACGTCGGACATCATCTGCCTCCTCTTCATCCCCGTCCAGTGGCTGTTTTTCGCCGCCAGCACCTACGTATGGGTGCAGTATGTCTGGCACACAGGTTTGTCCCAAGTTTTTCTTAGTGGATTCTTCTTTAATTTGGCCTTAAAGACGGCCTGAGTTTGCTCAGTGCTGCCATTTCCACTCTGTTCCCACACAGAGAGAGGAGTCTGTCTACCCACTGTCTCACTGTGGATCCTGTTTGTGTACATCGAAGCCGCCATACGCTTCAAAGATCTGAAGAACTTTCACGTGGACCTGTGTCGACCATTTGCCGCTCATTGGTAAAACGTCTTTAAGACTCTCCTTTTTTTTACTGTAAAGATGTCGTGATTTACAGTAAAAGTTGTAAAAACGTGTTTCCCCTTCTCCGTCCAGTATCGGCTATCCAGTGGTGACTCTGGGCTTCGGCTTTAAGAGCTACGTCAGCTACAAGATGCGGCTGAGGAAACAGAAGGAAGTTCAGAAGGAGAACGAGTTCTACATGCAGCTTCTACAGCAGGCCTTACCGCCCGAGCAACAGATGCTGCAGAGACAAGAGAGGGAGGCAGAGGAGGGTGAGACAAGCACCTTTTACTGCACTTCATCCGTACTGTCACACTTTAATGTGGATGAAAATGACATTTTCAAATGAAAATAAGTGTCAATGGAGCTTTTTGTTCACCGTTGGGGTCTTTGGAGCATTTTTAAACTTATATATTGTTAGGGTTTGTATGTATCTGGAGCAGAATTTTAGCATTTTTAAGGGAAAGGGGAGTAATGTGAACGTAGACTAAAAGAAAACAAGTATTATGCAGATTGAAGAAGAAAGAATGGTGTCAAATAGTCCACCAGAAGTATGGACACTCGTGGACAAGTGTTTACTGTGTTAATGTAACAATTTGTTTCATATAGAGAGCTATATTTCTGGAAATTATACATTCTCTCTCACATAAATACTGTATTTTAGAAACGTTTTCCATTATAATTAGTCATTTTAAGTTGTGGTTCCTGTTGGAAAGGGGGAAAAAAACTTACTTTGTGTTCACGCTTAACTTTAACAAATAAATCAAGAGCTGTAAACGTTACAGTACAGACAGTATTCTGTTATTTAAGTCATGCTAAACTTGTTTATATTTGTGTTTTATAAATAGCTCGCAGAAGAATAAAGGATGATAAGAATTTATTAGATGAGAGACTACATATAGGCTGGAACTGCTGTTGGAATTGTTAGTTTTCTTACTATTATTGATTGAAGGGCTAAAATTAGAGCTGCAATAAGTGGTTATGTTTATTTATAATGAATCATTTATTCTATGAAAACACTGTCCTTTGCAACCGTAGTTAAATTACATCTGTTTCAACCTACTGTCTGCTTATATATTTATCTGCTATTTCCTTTCCTTGAGTCACAAAGCCTGTAATGGTCAAACGGAAAGTGAAAAGTCGCAGATTTTAAACTTCTGGGGGCATTCTCTAACGCTGCATGTGCTTGCTTTCTTTCAGCTGCTTTAGCTAAAGGGATCTCGGAGGTGGAACCTTCGGTAATATCCCAAAATGGAGCACCGCCCGGAAAGAAGAGCACCTCAATTCCATTACCAGAACTGGAGTACCGGGAAAAAGGGAAGGACAGTACCGCGAAAGAGCGCGAGGGCAAAAAACAGAACACAATAGGAATCAATAACAACAACAGTATTATGCACACACTGGACTCCAAACTACAGGAGACAGAGTACATTGAGAACTACGTTGGGGCAAAGAGACTCAACAACGAGCTGGCCGGAGAAAACACGCACGCCGACGCCAACACACACACCACTCCGAAGGAGGAGGTGGGGGGCACGGGGAAGAACTATAAAAATGCCAGCGCAGGCGGAGGCAGCATTTCTAATTCGTCTCCGCGGAATCACAGCTCTTCAAACGGCAGCGTGCCGCCCGGCTCGTCGACCGGTAAGAACGAGAAGAAGCAGAAAGGGGCGGGGAAAGGCCAGAAGGATCCGCTGGAGAACTGCATTCCTAACAATCAGCTGGGCAAACCAGACGCTCTCATACGGTGAGATTCTCATACAGCTTCATTATCCTCTTATTTGACATTTAACCCGGAGGATAAATCCTATTTCCCTGTAAAATGAATCGGTTAAAAGTAGACAAATAGATATGTGTTGGCCTGTTGTGGTGGTTCCTCATGTCTTCTCGTCATTAAAGGCTGGAGCAGGACGTGAAGCGACTGAAGGCGGACCTTCAGGCCAACAGGCAGCTGGAGTCAGAGCTGCGGAGTCAGCTGTCCTCTCTGAGCAGCCAGGACCGAAGCCTTCGCTCTGAACTGGGCCAGCTCCGCCAGGACAACGAGCTGCTGCAGAACAAGTGGGTGCATGAACTGTCTGTCTGCTCACTTACTAACTTAAACCCTGAGCACTTTTCCTCAGTCGTGACACAACAACTGGGATTACATTTGGGATTTGAATGCACCAAAGGTCTCTGTGGTCGGGCCGTGATTGTATTTCATGTGATGATGATGCTCCGTCCCACGAAACTTGCCTTGAAAATGTTTCACCATTTCCATTTATTCATGGACAGATGTTTAGATGAAAGATATATTTGTGGCTTATTATTGCACTTTTTTTGAGTTGTTTTTACAAGCGGCAAATTATCCAAATTGAGACTGTAGAGGGCAAGCTGAGATGCTAGATCCTGCATTATCCAAATATTTTCGTTTAGTTTATATCTTTGTATTCATTCTTTCATTCTGGAGTGCTTTTATACCCTTTTGTGGATACAGTATGTATTTCAGATATTAACTTATCCAGAGAAATGGGTACTGAATTTAAAGTTATGTGTATTAACATGCACATAATAGCACAGAAGACTATTATGCATATTTTATTTTTGTTGTTAATTTGACTCAGTTTGTCGTAACTAGGTTTTTGGGTCCAACAATCTCATATTTGTTAGTATTTCATCCTCAGGTGACTTGACGTAATGTTTACCACATGCACCGTCTCCATGTGGGTCAGCACTAAAAAAAAAAAGACAGTCGTATTTAATGAACTGACATAAATGACCACATGATGGCGATAGATAAAAACTTTTTCTGTCAAATAAAAATCCTATTCTTTTCACGAGACACTGTACTTCACAGGGTGAGCAGGTTTGAAAGTTCAAAATGTGAACAGGAAACAGACTTTGTCTTCATCTGCTTGACCCTTTTTCTTGCACACACTTCAGGCTCCACAGTGCTGTCCAGGCCAAGCAGAAGGACAAACAGACCATCTCCCAGCTGGAGAAGAGGCTAAAGGCGGAGCAGGAGGCTCGGGCTCTGGCTGAGAAACAGCTGGCCGAGGAGAGGAAGAGGAAGAAGATAGAGGAGGCCACCGCCGCCAGAGCTGTTGCGTTAGCTGCTGCCACCAGGTACTTTTCCTGCTTCCTCTGGCAAACGGTGGAGAGTTTCCTCAAATATAAACTCCCCTCATGGTGTTTTTATCATGTCATCATTGGCTATGTAATATATTGTATACTTAAAATCAGTCAGTATGTCGATAACTGTTGGGATTTGCTCCTGATTGAAATTTGAATACAAAGTGAATTGTGGTTTTAAGCTTCTTTGTGGATAGAAAACCACAGTAGTGGCATCAACAATTAAATCCAAGATAACAATGAATAAGTGATCATTTTGTAATGTCAATTCTGCTTCTCCACCAACAGAGTGGAGTCAAATGACTCACTTCGTGTGCGTATAAGGGAGCTGGAGACCGAGTGTAAGAAGCTCAGCATGGACATGAAACTGAAGGAGGAGCAGATTAGGGATCTGGAGGGCAAGTGTCAGGTAAGAATGAATATCACATTAAATCTTGTTCATTAACTTTTAGTGACTGTGTGATGTTTTGTCGTATGGTAACCATGTCTTTTTTACCTTTGACCTGTTGGATTCAGGAGCTGCGGAAATACAAGGAGAATGAGAAGGACACAGAGGTGTTGATGTCGGCACTCTCGGCCATGCAGGAGAAGACCCAGCACCTGGAGAACAGCCTCAGTGCTGAGACCAGGATCAAACTGGACCTCTTCTCCGCTCTGGGTGACGCCAAGAGGCAGCTGGAGATCGCACAAGGTAAGGTGTTGACCGTGGAGATGTTCACAACGGCAGGAGAAACTCTGGAGGATCTGGCCAAGGAGGTGGTGGTGGTGGTGCGTAGCTTGAGAATGCAGGAAGCAGGACGCTTGGTCTGGATCCTCTGGAGTTTGTCTGAAAGCAGCTAGAGTTAATTGTGGAGAAGTTGAAGAAGGTTCTTCTCTGTGAGGATGGTTACATTTAGACAATTAAAGACAGCGATGGGTCAATGCTCTATTGTAGCGTGTGTACGAGAAGCTCTCTTCGCTTCTCTTTAGCATGCACGCAAACATATTCAACTACAGAACAGCAACACTAGAACTATCAGGAATTCAGTATGGACGGCCTTCACAACAAATGCCCTTGTACTTATCTCTTAATGATGTTTATCAACGTCTGTTTCTTGTGTCATCCAGGCCAGATCCATCAGAGGGAGCAGGAGATCGCAGAGCTGAAGCAGAAGATAGCTGAGGTGATGGCAGTGATGCCGAGCCTGTCGTACTCATCAGACGGCAGCAACCTCAGCGGCGTCACCCCCCACTACTCTTCCAAGTTCATGGACAATAGTCCCTCGTCCCTGGACCCCAACGCCTCAGTCTACCAGCCCCTGAAAAAGTGACTCTGACGTCCACACGTTCTCCTGCTTTGTTTTAGTGACTTTCTCATTTCTGGCTTATTTCTGTTTCGGTT
Organism: Solea solea; assembly: GCF_958295425.1. Taxonomy (NCBI): domain Eukaryota; kingdom Metazoa; phylum Chordata; class Actinopteri; order Pleuronectiformes; family Soleidae; genus Solea; species Solea solea. The sequence goes on along the minus strand of NC_081153.1, from coordinate 3,713,257 downwards.
TACCAGCCCCCTGACAGGTTTTGCACTCACACACACACACACACGCACGTGCACACACAGCCCCTCTTTACAAACATGTACTTGGTTTATTTTGTTTGGTTCTATTATGAGAACTATTATTTTGAAGGGGTTTTTGTTGTCGTTGCTGTTGACTTCTTGGATTTAGCCATTAGACGATAGAATCTGTTTAAAGGGGGCGCGAAAAGGGAAACAAATGTTTACTTCAGAGCCATCATGCTTCACTTCATGTCAGTCCTGATTTGCTGTACAGAATAAAAAAAACCCCGCAGCCATATTTTGTTCAATAATTAACTGACAAACAATCGGCGTTCATGATGGTTTATATTAAGGCAGAGGTGTGTTCTCAGTTCAGACGTGTTAAGTTAAGCCCTGTAAGAGATACATGAATGTAAAACTATTCATGTTTTGATATCATTGGTAGTTTTTTTTTTTGTAATGTTTCTCTTCAGTTGCAATGTACACTTCTTTATAAAATAGTGGTATTGAACTGGTAAGCGTTTGCTGTTCTCCTCAGATAATTCCAGTACCATTTCTTTTGTTTCCTTCAATGCTGGAATATAGTGGATTCTCCAGGATTATCAGTCAGTGGATGAAGCAGATTCAGTTCTGTTCGATTTGGCCTGGCACTGCCAAAAACATTACCGCTCACCCATTTGCTGCAGACACCTTTTTCCTCTCCCTCTGGACCAAATTAGAACCCATTAGATCATAACGTCCACAGGATTTGATGATGTCGAGGTGACCGGTCGTTACCGTTATTCGCAGATTTTTACAGTGCCTTTTGCAGTTTCTCTTTTTTCTGACACGGAACCACATACTTTGCAATCCTGGGATCTAAAAGCATTAAAAAAAACAACAAGATTTTCTCACGTTGGATCATTTTAAATTCAGTATTTAAAAGTCAAACCTCAGAGACGTGCAGTCGTTGTGAGCTAACTGGTCTTAGTATTGAGGACGTAAAGGGACAAAGACAATTCTGGACATGGTACATGTCATTTCATAGCGACACAGTCTTGGTAAAGCCAGACACCAGCCAAATTGATTGTCTCTTCTCATGCCCTAGTTTTGGCATTTAGTTGTTTACAACAATGTACATTTAAAAAAAAAAATACTGAGGAATGTTTTCTTTGTTTATATCATTTCAGTTCTTAAGTGCCAAGTGTTGATGTTTGGGTTTTCATCCATACTTTGATCGATGTAGCTAGCATAATGTTTGCAGAAAGAGTGCCGTCGTTTTTTAGTTTTTGTCGTTGTTGTCATTAGAACATATTCGGACGGTGTTGTGTTTACAAGGTTCGGGGCAGGTGGTCAGTGAGACTGATTTATTTATTTGTTACAGGCCGACTTTGATACCCTCCCCCACACACGCACCATCATGTTCAGTTGGTTTCCTCACCTTTTTCTACCAGGGAAGGATTCGGTGAATGTGTTGTTTTTGGGAAAAGGTCACTTAACCCCTGAACCATTTGATCATGTCGTGCTGTCATGTTGCCTACCTGGAGAAAAAAAAAGAGAAAAAAGTATTTTTGTGTGGCTCTCTGGTTTTGTGAATTCAGTTCTCAAGTTGCTTTTACGAGTTTGTGTAGAAGGAAGAGAAGGTTTGGAAAAAAATAAGTGCTTTGTTTTATCTTGTCATTGTTTTACCATGTTTATTTTTTCTCAAAGTGATGGTGGCTGTGTCACACTTTTTACTTTGACCATCACCATTAAAGAAGGTTTTGCTGGTGGCAATGCCAACTGTGTGCCGTGATCTTTGTGTCTACCTTCACCGAACACTTTTCAACAGGTTACCAATCACATCATGTCTGGGTTTCATTTAGTTTCCTCAGTTTCACGGTGCAGAGCTGTCGTTAACACGATCAGCAACACCTGCTGTGCTTTTCTTACTAAAACGTGTCAAAATGGCCACTATAAGGATGAGCTAATACGATATTTGGTATTGGTATTAGTCCGATTACTTGTCAAAATCAACTCACAAAAAAAGGAATGAATAAAAATGGGATTTGATCTTTAAACCTCAAATAAACCATTCACAGTTGTGGTATTATTATAAACAACACCATAGTTGTTGAAAGAGCGTAAAAAGACTATTGGACTTATATTGGTAGATGCTCAAGGTTCTGATACAAGTACCAGTACTGCATCAAACTATCTTTGACAAAAGACATGTATTCTATTGAACATTGTTGAAGTTGTACAATAATTACTTTGTTTTTGTTGTTAATATATGTTCCATTGGGCTGTATATGGGTTTGTAGTGTTGTTTTTCCCCATATGATGAGTGTGTTTTGCAATAGGGTGACATAAATGTTAGGTAAATATTTTCAGTTCCTCACTTCTAGGAATTGTTGCTCAATATGAGTGTTAGAGGCACTTTTCATGGCAGACATTTTGACAGGTCAATGTCAGGTGCAAACAATCACAATGGCTGCGTTCCATTTAGCCTCCTCAGTAACACCTGTGCTTTTCCTGCCTTAACAAAGAAAACAACTGAAATGATGTGCTACAAATACAGAAAAAAACAGATTAACTAATGATATTTACATTGTCAGAATTCAGACTTTTAAATAAAATAATGTATGTTTTATGTATAATGTAAGTTTTACATTTGGCACTAATCGTCTTCCGTAGCTAGCTTGCCATCGAGGTACGTAATAAATCACTAAAACGTTATTGGTCAAGTTTTCCCTATTCAATTTGATCCCGATAATGAAAATTTACCACGATATTATGCTTGTTAATATAATAACACGATATTATGCTTGATAATATCGTGTATATATATCTATTTTCCCTATGTTATATGATTAAAAAAAACAAAACAAAAACTTTTTTGACTTACGTCGTGACGTAAACGCAGCATCAGCTTTTTCTGCCGGGCTCATTTACTGTGTAAGTGTCGTTCTTTCTGACTGCACTTGAAGGCACCACAAGTCCATCCTCCCCATCATCATCATCAGCAGCAGCAGCAGCAGTAATCTGGTCAACATTTTCTCCTGCAGGACAAACTTCACACCGACTCTCGGCTCTCTCAGACCCGGACATGGATGCCCTCAGGTCGGCCGGCAGAGCCATCATCCGCAGCCCGAGTTTGGCCAAACAGTCGTGGACTTCAGGCAGACACAGAAGTAAGAAAGACAACGCTTTTCTCCTCCTCCACTGATGTGTCCACATTTAATCCTAATTAACTAAAAACATGGAGGGACAATACGTGTGTAAGACAACTTTACCAAAGTAAGTCACCAAAGCGTTCCTGTTGTTTTAAAGGTCAAGTATTTAACTGTAAATATTTGCCGCCTTTTAACGTAAAAAACCCCCAAAAAAACAGTGAATATTTTCTTCTTCTGTAGAGAAGAATATTTTAAGACCATGGTAATTTTATTGTTTAAGAAACAGATTGACACTTGTTCAAACCATTTTATTTAGACCAAACAGTGAATCCATTGACTGAGAAATAACATAATAATTCGGTTAGTTGTAGCTCTATTCTAACCATGAACAAAGCAGACCAAGCAAACATGACTGTTTTCATGGTCTTTATTTGCTTTACTTCTGTGGTCCGTACAGTACAGTAGACACTGGTGTGTTTTTCTCACAACAGCAGTGTTTTGGATTTTGTGGATAATCTGAGTCATCAGGAGATTTTCCCTCTCCTCCAGCAACACTGTGGGTCATGGTCAGAATGAATGAATGAATGAATATAATAAAGAACAAAACGAATATGCTTTAAAATAGCTTATTTTTTTAGATTTGATAATGGATATGGAAACAATCTGTCTCTACTCAACTCATTCATTTCAATCTTACAGCAAAAACGTCACAAAATGTTGATATATACTTGTTTTGATGACCATTTTAAAGTGAAAAGCAAAGAATGATACATTGAAATGATGAGGTCCTAGACTGACTAAGCAGTCTCCCCCTTATGGCACTTCAGAATAAATGCTTCAGACTGTATGTTTGCGATCATATGTGAAGAATGGGTGGAATCTTCCTGTGTTGCTCCTGAAGCCTTAAAGGAAATGAACATAATATTAAATAGCCACCAGGGGGCAACTCCACTGGTTGCAGAAAAACTCAGCGATCCTTAATCGTCATACATTCGGCCGTTTCGTGTCGCCATCTCAAAAGTCCTGCTGAACCTCCTCCTCAGCAGATGCGCTCAAAAGAGCCTGGACCTTCTCGTCCGTCCACTTGTCTTCATGTCCTTTTCTTTCGCTCCTTGTTTAAAGGTGGGTTGCAGCTGCAGCTGCACACAGCCCCGCCCCTCTATCTAGGGTTCCTGGTAATCTGAAAGGTTATTTGTCGTGAGTAGGTCCTTCTTTGGGTGAAAGTTTGGGGTTGAGGCAAAGTTGTTTGGTTGCGGTTTTTTTTTGTTTTTTTTAAATCCTGGGTAAATCCCAGGTAAATGATTAAAGTTCCTGCGGTGAAAAAGGAGGCTCTTGTATCTATCTAGGGTTCCTGGTAATCTGAAAAGTTCCTTGTCGTGAGTAGGTCCTTCTTTGGGGGAAAGTTCTTCGGTTGCGATTGCTCCAAAACTTTGAGTGTCTTTAGCAGGACAAGAGCTTCAACACTGCATCATTAGCAGGAAACCTTCATGGTCACTCTGGTGCCCCATTGTAGCTCTCAAGGGCCACTTTGTCAGCTTAATCTTACTTGATCCTGAGCGAGTGGCGGCAGAAAAGCCTGAAATCTCCCCTGGCTGTAACCAAGAGGGGTCGACAGGAATGCTGCAGGTCAATCAGTGCACAGCCTCCTGTTGGCTGGAGCTCACGCCGCTCTGTTTTAACGTCCATGATGAAGCGTACAGTAAAGAAATGTAGAGTGGATTACACAAACATTGTGTGACTTTTGCAGCAGTCAAGGGCAAATAAGGAAAATCTGAGGTTGTCTCCTACATACAGACGTGTATCTTGTCTTGAGGGAGATTTTTGTATATAAATGAAAGTTCATTACATGCAAGTCGTTGTCAAATGAGTTGACACAGCACTCATCAACCCCTGAATCATCTCAACACATAACTCTCTCTGTGTTTGTCCATACAGCAGCGCTGGGTTCTTGTGCCGCTCACAGGAAGTAATAGTGCATCTTTTGGACTTTACTGTGCTCTTGCACTGATTGCAAGTGGAATTAAATCCTTGTAAATGCAGCAAATGAAGTTCCTGACCAGCGTCCGACCTTCAGGTTTGACGCTGGTTTACAAGACCAGGTCAGGGATGACATGACAGGTGGTTGCTGTGCTTCTTGGAAGGTCCCATCTCCAGAGTCATGAAGACATTCCAAAGTCAAATGTGTTTATACGTTCGTTCGGGAGTTTCTCCTGTTGCATTCTCACACTCCGCTCACAGAAATCTGCAGACTCTTGGACGATCTCTGGAGAATATTTTCCTGAAAGCAGCTTGTGTGTTTAAAACTGCTAATCAACGCCATGACTCCTCAACGAGACGAGTAAATTAAAACACATGCGTGTTTACTTCTGAGAAATGAGCTAATTTTTCCAACGATTCCACCAGCATGTGGATGAACTCACAGTGTGAGTGTGGTAGCACAGAGAGAGAGAGACGCAAAGAGACTTGTAAGGCATTAATGCAGCTCCATAAGCTTTTGTCTCATATAACCACATACTGTGGGATTTCATTAAGGACGGACCTATTCAGCCATGTAAGGACTGCCCCATTTTTTTTTAAATGGCAGTGGCCTCCCAGCTCCTTAACCACGTCTCTGCTTTGACTGCCTTGGCTTGGTTGCCCTAAACAACCTGCGTTGGGCACGCTGCCCTCACCAAGGACCAGCCAGAGGCTGCTTGTCTGCAGCAAAGAGTCCTTTATTTTTTACAGCGACCTTCTCAAATAGAGAAGGTCTCATTTTTAGTACCACTGTGAACCACTGCCAGAATATGTCTTCCCTACTTTCTCTAAGGTGTCTTTCTTCTTCTTCCACTGTTTTGCTAATGTTGTCATATTTTCCTGGCAAGTCTTGTACCCGAGTGGGTAAATGGAAGTTTCTGTAAACTGCTGTGAGAGCCAGTTGAAGTTAACTTTGAATAATGTTTTTGTGGTGTCCGCTAGATTCTTTCATTTTGAGAAAATCACAAGTTCTGTCCAAACTAAACTCCCAACTTGCTAACTCTTGCTGCTACAATTTCCTGTTTTTTTCCCCAAACACGCATCATTGCTCTAGAAGCAATAGGAAAGCAGAAGGACTAAGGAAAACTATCGTGACTTGGCTCTCGTTTGTTTGCTCCCTCCAGTGTAAAGTCTGGTGAGTGAACTTGAGGCTAAATGCCTCTGAAATGTTGTAACACAGTACAGTGACGTCCACAACGACTCAGTTCACCACCGTAACATCAATGCGGAGGAGTTTAAATCCCTTGAAATCACAGTTGTTGTTTTTTATCGCTACAAATCAGTGGCAGAAGTCGGTTTGTAAAGAAAAGGGTGATTTGGCTCTGGAGTCTTGTTGTGGTATTAAGTTGTAGGAGTGCAGTTGGTGGTTTCCACAGTGATCCAGACCACAGTGTTTGGTGGCGACACACAAATCAGCATGGGCGTGAATTTCCTTTTGGATCAGAACACCTGTCAGTGTGTTCAACAAAAGCTTCTTTTTTTTTTTACACACACATTGATATATGGAATTATCCATCAGTGTTGTATTTGATGAAGGAGTTGAGAAAATGAGATTTTAGACTTTCTTTCCTACTGTTATTTAACTCCTAACACTAACAGATTAGTGCCTTGTATATCCAGCAGGGTCACCTGGTTTAAGTTTCTCAGTTCACACGTGCACACAACTGTTTTCCCTTCATGTAAAGCTGTTGCTGACCTTTGGTCTCATGCCCGAGCGCTCCACATTCTCTCACTGAGCAGCAGTGCCTGGTACCTGCACCTTTTTCTTTCCTTTCCTCACAGTTGATTCTGGCTCATACAAACTTGGAAGTTCACAGATGTCACCTGCAGTTCCTTCATATTATGTTCCACACATATGTGCCACACTTTTGTCATCGGTTCTTTTTGCTTCTATCTATTTTTTCTTATTATGTTGTCATTTTTTTGGCCAACTGACTCAACCTCTACCTACTGAACACCCACAAGACCGCAGACTAGTTCCTAAGTAGCTGTCCCTCAAGGCTTTCACAGTAGGTTGCACAAAAACCTTTTGTTGTTTTTGTGTGCACTACATCCCACAGTTGAGAACGAACACGACGAAGCTCCTCGGGATCAGTTTCTCCCTCCCACTCTTCTCGCCTCCTCTTACCCTTCTACCCTCCTTCATACTTCGAGGAAATCTGTGTAAACACGGCCACAGGGTCAAGGCCAGAGAGCACCAGTCGCTCACAGATGATAAGAAACTCTCAGAGGGAGCTGCTGTTCTTTCACGAGTTACATTTCATATAGTTACTTTGCTTTTGGTGTGTTTTTGCAAACGTTAACATTAAAAGTTGAGACAGGGAGACGTCTGTGGCCTAGTTTGGAGCGATCTGTTGGTAAATACAGTATAACCAAACTTTGCTTTTATCTCAGTGTGACTTAGTCCACGCGTCCTCGCTTCACAGTCTTTGCCCTCTTTATTGTCAAATGCTATAAGTTGTTTTGGAGTTGAAATATTTACTTTACACAGACCGTACCTCTGACCTAGATACCCCGCTTTGCCTCCTTTCCACTTCAGGGAGTGAGCAGATGAAATGGCTCGACTTGAGATAGAGCATGAGGCTGTTTACAGTTTCTCCCCGATTTTGTTTTTCCTTGAGTTTTTTGAATGCTCTCTTGACAAAATGTTGATTTTTTTTTTTTGAGACACGAAATGGGAGGAAAGTAGGCAAATCTGTGAAGCTGTAACCAACAAACATTTGATGCTTTTAACTTTCTTTGTGAGTTTTCTCCAGGTTCTTTCGTAAAAGACGCAAACCTCCACCAAGGCGTCTTTATCTACCAGTGTCAATATACTTTCTTATCACTCTCAAGGCTAATAATAAATGATTTAAAAGAAATCACCAGCACAATCTATTCTCTTCCTTCTTGAACCCTCACCTATTATTATTATTATTATTATTATTATTATTATTATTATTATTATTATTAGTAGTAGTAGTAGTATTATAATAATAATAATAATAATAATAATAATAAAGCAGGATATGCTTTAGGATCTATGGTTTGACTGACGGCAACAACAAAAACTACTGACCATGACTTTAAAATAGTTCTGTGTTCATTCATTTGCAAGTAGAAACTCACCATGATGAACATGATCAAAAAGAAGTTCCTCTCTTTCTATCTGCAGAGCTTCCAGAGAACTGGACGGACACACGCGAGACCATCGTAGAGGGCATGACCTTTAACCTCCGTTACTTTGGCATGACACTGGTGGATCAGCCCAAGGGGGAGGAGCTATCGGCTGCCGCTGTGAAAAGGATTGTCGCCACGGTGAGAGCTGAAATAACCATCACAATAAAAAATTTCACTCGCTCATTTTGCCATTATTAAACTTTTTAGCTCATCAAAATGACATGGGGGTTCTGCATGAGATGGAAACGTTATTCAACGTCTTAAAAACTAAGTGGCTTAACAGTAAAAATAAAGTAAAACTGTCAGAAATACTCATATAATGAAGATATGGCCAGTTTCTCATCAGTATGACATCTAATCCAAGGTTATTCTAGTTAAAATTCTTCCTTACCACCTTAGTGACTTGTAGATTTTACATCAAAATGGTTTTAGGAAGTTTTTCACATATTCCTGAGGACTTAATGGCCACAAGTCCCCAAGTTTCAAGTCACTTCAATTACTTCAATACAATATTTAGAATGTTGTAAATTATACTTCAATTTAGAGCAAAATAAATTGTGAACCTCTAGGCTTCAAAAGGGGGAGTTCAGAGTCTTACGAGTGACGTCACGACCTGCTGTCACTGCCTGTCATATAAATATGTGGAAGAACGTATGAATACGTTGTGTTCGCTCTCTGTCTTTAGTATTCATGTCTTGTCATGACACTTGTCTCTTTGACAGGCTAAAGCCAGTGGGAAGAAGCCTCAGAAGGTTGCTCTCAAAGTGTCCCCTCAGGGAATAATGGTGCACGACAGCCTGACGAATAAACTCCAGGAAAATGTCTCCATATACAGGTAAATGTGTTGTAGTTAAACCGACGGTAAGGTTAATGCAGTATAGCGACCTTGCTTATCCCGTGTGTATGACCGTTGCCTATAGACTGTGTTTGTCTAACCTCTGGCCTGCAGAATATCCTACTGCACCGTGGACAAACTGCACGACAAAGTGTTTGCTTACATCGCTCAGAACACCCTCAACGGGACCTTGGAGTGCCACGCCTACCTCTGCTCCAAGAGGAAAGTGGTGAGTTCAGTCATGTTTTCATTTAAACACGAGGATCATGAATGATGAATGTCTAAGTAGTGCTTTACATTTCATCAAACGCACCAAAGTTGTGGGGTAAACATCATCTTCCAAATACTTGAGTCAGTCATTTTGTCCACAGTGATGAGTTTGAACCGTGACATTCAGTTTAACCCAGGTGGGTTTAAGGTTTTTAGGTTAATCCACCCTTGAAATGGAGGATTAAAGGGGCAATATTTCTGAAATTAATGATATTAAATCATGAAATGACCGTGCTATGTCAACAGAGGCTAAGTGAACGTGTTAAATTGAAATTAACTTCGCTGAAAACACTGGCGCAGACGGATTTCTTTCACAATTTAAATGGACTTATATATGGACTGCACGTTCTGGTTCATGTCAACCGAGTGACTCTAACACAGAAAGCTGCAGCTGAGGCTCAGAAAGCCTCGCTACCCCTCTCAAAAACATCTTGTCCAGAAAACAGACAGGAAGTTGAAGACAAACACACCAGTGTGGACAGTTTCTCTTTCTCTCTCATATACGTTGTTGGTGGACATTTAATGTATAATTTAACTTTTACAGTTAATGTTATTGACTTAAGCATTTTAAAAGCTAACGGTCGCTTGTGGACATATCTCCTTTTAAAGCCAACAAAAGTAACACTATATGAATCTGTAAAATAGTGTTAAATACTAATGGAGTTCTTCTAAATGCCCCGCTGCTTTTCTTGTAAGGGACGTCACGTTTTCCTGTAACACTGCTCCTCTTCGCCGCTTTACCAGTGACACCTTAGCTCCTGCCTTCACCTCGTCCTCATTCCTTAAGAGGAAACCCGAGAAGTAAAGCTCCACAAGCCGTGTGTCTCTTCCTGTGTCTTGAAAAGCAGAAGGGCACTTTTCCTCTCAGCTTACGTGCCCGGTCCCAGGAACACATGATAATACCCTGCTTCCTAAACACTCGATTCTGCTCAGGATTATGGAGACGGTGCTGATCTGATGTCCTCTTCTCTGTCCTCTGCTGAAGCAGCACTGATTCACAGATTTGTTAATGTTTCACATTCCCCAGAGCTCTAAATGTCTTCTTAATGAACGTATAGTACCGTCTCCAACTAACAGTGTTCAGGTAAATAGTCTTTACCCAGAGTGCAGACCAGTGGTCAATACAATTTCCCCCCAATCACGTCTTTATTTGCAGTTTTGCAAATGCAAAAATTGAGCAGCTGATGCTTCAGTTGAATGTCTAAAGACAAAGTCCGTTCACAATGACTCTAAAATTGACTTTGGCATGAGATAGGAGTAATATTGAGGATCTTATGTTTTGTCTCTGGTCCATTACAAACAGTTTTTCCTCCCGTTGTTCAGGCTCAGGCAGTGGCTCTGACTGTGGCCCAGGCCTTCACCGTTGCTTTTGAACTCTGGCAAGTGGCCAAAGAAGGTAGACCCCGTCACTCCACACACATAACTTACTTTACCTGTTTTTTTGTTTTTGTCTCATTGCCGTTATCTCTTCCCGTAGAGAAAGGGAGAAGAGTGAAGTCCGGTTCAGCCGGAGACACCAGCAGCAGTTCTCACTCGGAGAGATCGGACAGCTTGGGGAGTCTGAAGGGAACGGGTAAAAACCAACAATGTTGACATGTTTTAGCAGGCGACATAATAAACAGTGACAGTGACAGTGACGCCTTAAATGGGCGTCAGACATTATTCATTTAAATTATCAACCAATTACAACTGGGATTTTCCTACTGTCACTTGTCAAAATGTAAAAATACTATTATAAAATGACGAGGGGGCGGGGTCACTAGCAGGATTTATCCTCTTGGATCATGAATTTCTTCATATACTCTCATGACAGACATACTTTGACCTTTTTTGACTGCAAAACCTTTACATTTGCACCTTTCTGTAAACAATCTAAGAACAGTAATGTAGTTCTAGTAAATTTGTTTTTCTGACACGTTTACTGGGTTATCAGTGTTATCATTAAGTATAGATAGATGACCTTAAACGAGCAGTCGATTACCCTTTCCCTCTTTTCACAAAGATGTTGCCACAGACAACCTCCTGGACTTTGAGGACAGTGTGGAGACCAACGGGAACATGGAAGCGGATCAGTTGGACAACTGTAGGCCTCCTGAGACCAGTGACAACCCAGGCTGGGTAAATCATATCTTTGTCTCTCTTTGTGATTTGCAACTTGTGGTGAGGGTGAACAAGTCAAGATTGAAATTAAACTGCAATATTTCCTTTCCAGTTGACGTTTGGGGTTTTAGAGCAGTAAAATTCACTTGTAACGGCACTTGTTTGTGTTGTCAGTCAGTTTGCAGCCGTCTTGCTTTAAAAAACACGTCTATACTGAGAGATCTAACAGATATTTTTGTATGTTTAAAAGTCACACTGCAGTTTTAAGTTGGATTTTGATCAGGTCATAGAAATGTATAGTAAACTTGAATGTCTAACATGTGTCTTGAATTATTTTGCATATAAATTATAGATTTTCTAAAAGGTCAAATAATGTTGCACATTATTAACAAGGTTTCTTTTCTTACAGGAAATAGAAGACGGTTTGGATGAAGCTTTCTCCAGGTGAGATGCTTCAATAATCATGTTATCAAAGTGAAAAATAATCCCAGCTAAATTCCTTTACTTTGGAATCTTACTTAGTTATAACCGTCATAAAAAACGAACCTGTAGTCCTGTAGTTCAATGCTGAAGTTGCTTGGTGTAACAGTGCCACTTAGTGATGATTTACTGGTACTGCAGAAATATAGTTTTATAAAAAAGGAATAAAAAAAAAAAACACAACTCCCCTGAATTTGTGATGAATTAAAAGTGAACTGACATATTTACAGTAGTTTGTTTGACAACTGTGTGTTTGTGTCTCCAGCTGTGCTCTGGATAGCTATGGTTCACTTCCAGGTAAAGTCAAGTCCCACTTAGAAGTAGAAGTCTTTTTAATTACTAACCGACCCCTTAACCCATTCCATTCAACTATCATTCAACCTAATAACATAGTTTTCGGTCAGAAGTGTGAACCACTTCTTGTGTGTGTGTGTGTGTGTGTGTACTTTATTTATTTAGTCCCCAGATGGAGAAACAGTTGAGCATAATTCAAACTATTGAATTTCAAGTCATAGTGGAAAATGTCATCATCTCCACTGATCTCACCGTCACCCAAAATTTATTTTCTACTGTGTGTGTGGGTGGGTTGGTGGGCCACGTGACGTTTAAATGAAAGGAGATTCTAGATGTAATTCTGTTGACCTGCAGCTTTGCCGTGTTTATAATAAAAAGCCTTTTTTTTGTCGTCAAACACGCGGAGCTAAATGAGGTAAAAGAGGTTTTAGTGACATAAACAGGTCCGGGAGTGAGGTCACTGTAGATGACGTGAACCTCAGTGGGAGGAACAAAAAAAAAAGGAGCTGTAAAAAGAGCAGCAGACCGAGAAGAAACAAAGTAGGACGTTATTTCCACAAAAGGACCTCTCTAGTATCACCACACCATTGCCGTATCTTTAATGTAAAATAAGGACCAAAAATGTGCTCATGAAAAATTAAGCTATACATTTTTTTTAATGTTTTAAACCGACATCAGTACTTTCCATACATATCAAATATTAATGAAGTTTTTGTCATCATGCTGCTTCATTTTATGGTCTAAGAAAAAGACAAGTGAATTATTTTTGGTTTGATTGTTGCACATGTGAAAGATTAGCAGAGATTTTTGCTATTTCATAAAATACTCACATTATCATACATTAATTAATTTCTCAAGTTTTTAACCCCTAATTTGCCACGTTTTTGTCACGATGCATCAAAAATTTTGATTTGAACACATTTCATTGAGCACATTTTGGTCCAGAGGTGTGTTAGTGTGAGTATTTTAGATAACGTTGTTTACAATAGTCAACTAAAAATAAAAGAAATTACATAAAAAATGCACAACCTGGCATACATTTTTAACAATAGGCATGGAAAAATGATTAAATATTCTAGAAATGAAAAGCCAAAAACACAAACATGTGTTAATTGTTGCCATTTTGACCTCAGCCATGACCTGCTGGCCTGGTCATCCACTGCTTTTCATATTGAAATTGTTCTCTCGTAACTACAGTAACCACACGCTCTGAAAAATGTCATTTGTTATGATTTGAAAGATTTATTCTCTAAGTGGAAACAACTGGACGACATATGTTGTTGTTTTTTTGTGTGTGTTTTAATGAAATTTACAGATGATTGGGGGTCAAAAATGTCCATTTAAATTATGTCCATTTAAGTATTACGCTTGATTTTCTCCTCAGACTGGCAGTGTCGCGTACTAACCCCCAGGTCTTGGACGTTGGGCTGACGCCACACGACTGGCTCGCCGACCCCGACTGTGACGGCACCGACGGAAACACTCCGCGCTGCCTCAGCCCGTTCACCGATGACATCTTCAGCTTCTGACCACCAACAACACACACAGACAGACAGACAGACAACAACCTATGAATTTAACATATTTAAGATGAGGAATAAGCGTGGAGTCAAAAGAGAAACTTCACCTACTTGTTGCCTTCTTGTCTTCGTTTGTGCTGCGACTGCACACCAAAGCAATAATCCTGTCTTTTAAAGTTACTCATGTTCATACACTGTAAACACAAAGACATCTTCTTTCTTTCTTTTTGTCCATTAGTTGTCCTTTTGTAACATTTTCTGAATTTTTCAGTGTCATCATAATCAAAGAGTTTTGTATACTGTTTAGTTCTAATTTCTAGTTTTGTAAAAAAAAACCTTTGTATATGGATGAAGAAAAGAGAAGATTAAATTCAGACTGATGCACAAACAATAGCAGCGGCACAATCGGCTGTGCCACGTTTTTAACTTCAACGTCAGTGGCTTTAGTTTTATTTCTCGTCTTTTGCATTCATGTAAAATCTACAAGTTCACAAGTTTGTCACAGGCGTATATTTTTCTTTAATGAACCTGCAGTGACAGAGTTGTCTTGAACAAAGCCCAGGAGTGTACATTAGAAAAAACAAAATCTGCATTGTAAAGAATAAAAATATATATATGAATAAAGAATTGATTGCGTTGGTAAATTTTGTATGTTTTTTTTTTTAAAAAAGCAGCAGCAGATGTGGAAGTTCTTTCTTTATAAGTTTTATCTCAAGGGTCAGGGATTATTTATTCATTGAAAAACAAGTGGACATTTTGGAAATTAAAGAAGACTATGGTTACATTTTAATTAATATTTATATAAAAGTACACACAAGAACATATCTGAACAAATTGAGGGTAAAATCTGCGAGGAAATTGATGAATGACGTCTGGATTCAATTAGTTAAAAAGTGCATGAAACAAATGGAAGAGTTCTGCTGCTTTGGTTGCTGCGAGGATCCTCCCAGCTGTTTGTTTTGACCTTTAACCTCCTGCTGTTTGATGCATGTGTGTGTGGGTCCCTGCATCAGTCACTCAGCAGGTGTCTCCATGGTTACCGCCCCCTTTGCCACAGTTATAAGGTCACTAAAATATGATCCTCAGAGGACGCAGGTGCAGTTTGGTGATAGCGACAGTAGGTGGCAGCTCTGAGCCAACAAAGAAGAACCCACACAACTCAGATGAGAGTCTTAAAAAAAAATCTGTATCTGATGCTGGTCACATAATCTCCAGCTCTGGACCAAAGCACTCATTTGTTCTCTCTCCCTGTTGCCAGACAATGATGTTACAAGATGTCCAATTCTGTCTTATAAGACGTGCTCTGCCTGGCTTGGGTCCATAAATGTAAACTTTGTTGGCTCTGAAACGAGGCAAAAACCCAACCCAAGGATGTTTTTTGTGTCAAGACTGATCGGAGACAACAAATGAGGACAGGAGGGAGGAGGAGGACGAGGACACAGTGGAGACTTCAGTCTTTCTGGCTGCCTCATCAACTTCCCCACACAGCACATGTTACCTCACCACTATCTGTATTCAACCCGTGTGTGTGTGTGTGTGTGTGTGTGTGTGAGAGAGAGAGGAGGATTCTGGGAGGCCTGAAAGTCACACTCCCCCCCCCCCCCCCCCCCCCCGCTCTCTCTTAACAAGCTCTGGCTCAGTGAAGCAGGGGCTTTTTTTTTTTTACAATTCGTCCCGACAAGCTTACTTAACCACCTGCATTATTGAACAGTCTCTCTCCTCCTAAAAAAGGAAACTCTGTGTCTGTAAGTTTGATGAAAGCTTGAGAAGAAAAGGCAGAAAAGGGACAGATGCTGGACACACACACACACACACTCAGCTCAGGACTCAAAGTGAATTACGGATACCAAGGTCACGTGAAATATGAAGTATAATTTCATATACATTATATCTCAGACCTCTTAGAGTTGTACACTCCCTGTAGGGCACTGAGGTCTGCAGATCAGCGTCTCCTCGTTGTGCCTAAAACAAGGCAAAATAACAAACGTGATCAAGCTTTTTCAGCACTGGCACCTAAACTGTGAGTTACCCACGCAAGTCAAATTGCACCACCCTGGAAACTTTTAAATCTCGTCTTAAAACTCACTTTTACTCCTTGGCTTTTAATCCAGCATGAGAATTGTGTGGTCTCTGGTGTCTTTTAGTCTTTTAATGTTAATTTAGGCTGTTAGTGTTCTGGTTTTTTAGTCATTGTTAGAGTTCTTTTTATGTAGTTTTTGTTATTGTATCTGAATCTCTGTGGGTATATTACAAGTTTTATCGTTGTACAGCACTTTGGCAACCCTGTGTTTTTAAAATGTGCTGTGTAAATAAAATGGATTGGATAATTTCTGCAAAATCTGCATGTGACCACTTTAAATGATCTGCTTTTCTTTATTGTGGTTACTTTACACACACCCACGTTTGTATAGCATTCATAGTGAGGACATTCATAGACATAATGCAATCCCAATCCCCTTAACCATCACAACCTAACCCTAAAACCAGGTCTTAACACTGTGGCAGAATGTGAAGACCAGCGAACATGTCCTCACTGCCTTAGGTATGTAGGTTTTTTTGGTCCTGACAAAGATACCCATATAAGAACACACACACACACACGCCTCGGACTGTAAATATCACAGGGTTAAGTGTCTTCTTATTGATACATGATGGAGGTAAATATCAACTTTCTCACCTGGGTGAAAACCCAGGGAAAGGAAGGCACATGTGCCACTCTTCCACTACATGGTCCTGGTACGTCTTGGTACGTCTTGGTACTTCTGGCACGGCATGGCACGGCAGGTTTTCTCCTCCAGCACACTTGAAAGGGAAGTGTGAGGTGAGGGACATTCAGCTGCAACATGCAACTTCACTGATACATGTTGCTAAATGCTACACACTGCACCTTTATCATCTGGCCTGTTGTCTCTAGTGTAAAAACATTTTCTGAAAACAAACGGCGTCAGAGAAGGTTCCTGCTGTTTTCCCTCTCATCTCGTCTCATCTTGTCGAGCCAACAGACAACAGAGGAGAAGAAGAAAATGTGATGACGACAGAAAGGTTTGACAGTATTAGAAACAGCATATCTCATGTTGTTCACACTTTTCAGTCCACGCTGATGAAAAATGTACTGAACTTTAACTATTTCAAAATATACCTCTACAAAAACTTGTAAAGAATAAAAGTCATCCACAGCCTCCTTTCACGCAGACATACACCAAACTACAGGAGCTGTTACAGAGTTACAGGCAGAAATTGCCACTTAACAATGTGTCATAAAGCAGCACAAATTAAATGTAATGTGTTAAGTAGAAAAAAAAGAGGTGCAGTTCATCTTTATGAGAACCTTATTCAGCCTGAAAAATGAACCAGATGATGCAGCAGCTCAAAAACTCACCTTCATCATCAACATTTTCCCCCAATCCTAAAACGCTAAGATGGGCTATAGATTAGAGACGCAACGGACACACACACACACACACACAAACTACACTGATGTTACAAGCACTGCAGCAGCTTCACAGAAGATGAATCTACAGCGGCTGCGATCGATGTCAATCTTCTTCCCACATAATATCTAACAGATTTCATGCGACGTGTGACCTGCCAGAAGTAATGTATTGGAGCAGCTGGGGGGGGAAATGGTGACATTAATTTTGCATTGTTCCTCTGTCTGGATATTCAGATAACAGCCTCGCCCAATGCAGACGGGTAGAGAGAAGGAAAGAGGAGAAAAAGTTTAAAGTCCCCGTTGATGCAGAGCGATGATTGTGTCCTTCCTCGCCCATGTCCTTGTCTTTATTCTTGACGTCCACGTCACACACACACACACGGCACCCAAGGCTCCAACCAGGAGCGGGGAGTATTCGCCTCATTAGGCTCCATCAGCCTCCTCTGGCAATCTACCGAGTCATCATCTGCCGCCGCTGTTTACCTCATTCATTATAAAGCAAAATATCAACATTTTGGTTTTGACATAACGCCATTAGGCTCGTGAGCGAACGTGCAAACACCTGCACATTTGTGCAACTCTCCGGAGCCCGGAGTCTGATTGATGTCTCTGGTGTTAGTGTGTCTGTCTGATCCAGCCTCGTAAAAAACCATAAAGCCAACTATAGTCTGAAGGACTGGACCACATCCATGGCAATCTAACCTTTGTCACGCCCCATATGGTGGAGGAGGCCCGACTTCAGCCGCCCACACACAGCCTTCATTAGCATTCTGAGAGATAACGGCCACACTTGGCAGATGCTCAGGTAATCTGAGAGCATGTGAGGGGGATTTGATTCAAATCAGGTGTCGTCTACCAGCACAAGTGCACTCTGGGAACATACATACCTGTTTTTTTATCTTTAAAACACCCTGATATTCATTCATTCATTGTCTATTTACAGGCAGGAATTGGGCTTGTGACGTAACATAAAGGTCACTGGTTCAATCCCGAATTGGTCGTGCGCCTGGAAAGGATCACGGTCATAATAATTTTTTATTAGTTTTAGTTTTTATTTATTTTTGACTTTTTATTTTTAAAATGAGTTATATGGAAGTAAATTTGTGCCATCTGAGTTTAAATTTGAATTTCTAACACTGGTATAGCACACAAGAATTTTAAAATCCATCAAATTTCAAGCACTGAATTTTTTTCTTCAATGTTAAAATAAATTCAGTGTAAACAAATTCAAACTCAAAAATTAAGTCCAAAAATTCGATGTCTCAAAAAATTCAGTTAAAAAAAAAAATCTCAAAGAAATTGTCAAAAAATGTGGTAAAAAAAATCAGTATCTCAAAAGATTTGTGTCAAAAATTCCACTCTTGATAGATTGTTTGAGACAAAAACAAATCAGTCAAAAAATTTGATGTTTCAAAAAATTCTGTGTAAAAAAAACAAATCAATATCTCAGAAGAAAATGACCAAAAAAATCCACTTTTTTGATATAGTTTTAAAGTTTAAAAGACTTTGTTCAGAAAACTTATTGAAAGTAACGATGCAACAGAGTGTGGACAGAGTGCAAATAAATGCATTTATTAGTATAAGAAAGTTTCGGTATTCGGAGTTACGTGTCTGAACGTTCTACTAATTAGCAAATCAGTAGCGGCTGAAAACGGGACACCTGGCTTTCCCAGTTAATGTCACTGATTTATTTAATGTTGACAAATATAAATAAAGACATTTACCTAATGTACAAGGACATTTTAGTAAAAGTCGACTGATGGTGAAAATGATGATGCAAACTCACACAGTCATTTTGGGTCGATGATGGATGGTAAATGTCTTACGCTGTGACTTAAAGATCCACAAAAAGCTGCTGGAAAAACAAGAAAACAGAGTTACTGAGACGAGAACAACGATCTGAATTGTTGTGATGGATTTTCAGTCAACTTATCTACAAAATATTTTTTATTTCTTTTTAGTATAATGTGACAGAGTCTCAAAGAAAAACACCAGGCAAAATGAATGGTGCACTGAAAATATTGTTTTTTTTTACTTCTTTCCCATGTTAATACAGAATTAGACATTGTACATTTTCATAGAAATCATTTACTGTGTATATATATATCTATATATATATGTGTGTGTGTGTATATATATATATATACCATGAATGTGAACAATAGCAGAGTCATGCTAGCCCTCATGAACAGGGTTTATCCCATTTTTAAACATCAACATGGACACAGACACCGTGATTGTACAGAAAAAACACTTGACTCCATTATTCAGGTTTTGTAAATCCATGCTTCTTGGTTATTTCGCTTAGACAAACAGTACAGACGTATGCCATGAATTAAAAAAGGTCCCTTTTCTTTTACTACGTGTGTGCAGGGGCAAGTATTCAAGGTACTTTCCAGTATTCGTCCTCCAGTCGTCTACAACACAGGCAGAAACAGTGGGGGGGACAAAGGTGAGGCAACTACATGGAGATCAGATGAGCAGGAGTTAAGTTTAAGGCTGAGGTTACTGAGAAACTCATGGTGTTATCATGGAACAAATAGTATACATTATTAGTTAAGGGGCTTTATTCATACATGTAGAGATGACCAAGCACTTATTTAAACATTTGGTTCTAGAAACGTGAGATTTTATCATATAAGCCATTTCTTTTCCTGCTAAATGTTCTATTATACAAATATTCACTCATATTTGCTCCAACGGTGAGCCTTCAAGTTCAAATCATCATTTTAATTCCCTTTTCTCCAAACCAAACAGAGTGAAACAGCGTTCAGTTCTCTGTGGAACAAACTTACGTCTGAGCTGACACTGCCAGCACATTTAAATCAGACCTGAAAACAGCATTTACTACAGCTTTTTCTTCTTAAATCACACTTGCCCTGTGTATATGTCGCCTTTGCCTCTGTCTCGTCTCTGGTCTACAACCTCATGTCCTCATTTGTCCGTCTCTTGGTGTTTTTTTTTTGTGTCTCAGGATCCGCATTCTCTCTCCCATGCCTCATTGCATGGTCCTGCGCGAGCAGCTGCTGAATCGCCTCCTGCGGCTTCAGACAGACAGAAGACGGGGCTACTGGAGCCAGACGTGCCTTCTGCTGATTTGCAGCCAAGTGACTGGTTTTAAAGGGATAGTTTTTCGAACATTAAATTGTATGACAGAAGACCACTAGGAGTCGAGAGTGGATGTTAACGTTGTTAAATCATTTAACGAGAAGTAGTTCCGTAAAGTCGCCAAGTTTGCACACAGAAACTGTAAATGGACTTTTGCGGCTGCGTGGCTTCATAATACGGGCCGGAAAATAGTGCCACACTGATCTGATCTGGACGGCGATTTTATTGTTCAGACACGTTAACATAACATATGCGTGCTTGTTTGTGGTTTAAAACCCTGTTAGCTATGTGTCCCAAAACTCTCTCTCCCGAAACTACTTTTCTTGGCACCGAAACCGGGGCGAGACCTCCGAACCGGAACCTCGTTAAATGATTTATCGTTGTATCATCTCTGCTCCTGGGATCTGTGTCAAGGCCCTGGTATACCGACGTCAGTCCTGTAGTATCTCACGTCACCATTGGGTGGCGGTACAAGTCTTCATAGATCGAATCCGAACTATCCCTTTAAGTCGAGTGTGTGTGCGCTTTTTAGTTTAGACTCGTGTTGGAAAATGATGGCTTTGCGACGGAATTAAAGTTATGAAACAAAAAAACAAAGTTTCCTTTTCTCCCTCAAGGCTAATGCTTAATTAGGTGATTTTTGTCAGAATGAGCCTTTTCTATTTAAATCAGGAGCTGGGTCAACTCTTGTTTAGGAAGGATGATGAGGTGATGAAGGCTATTCAGCTGCATCATGCAACTTAAATGTTGTTAAATGTTGCTTGGTTTTTGGACTTAGTAACTCTCACTATACTCGATGTGCTTTTCAGTAGTGTTTGTTAAAAGTGCTTTTTCTACTGGCTTCTCCCTTCTTTATTGATCATCTCATTCTCCTCTATTTCGGCCCACTTGTTTACCAGGTTACAGTGTCCATCCCTGGCCAGACTGAAATGGAAAAGGTGATAAATGAGCAGAGCAGCGAGGGATAAGCATGTCGTCTATGGTTTGGGGGGCGAAAGAGGGAGAGAGTGAGAGAGAGAGAGGAGTGGATGTCGAGAAGGAAGAGGGGAGGCGAACAGGAGTGGATAATGAGAAACAGGGGAAGAGGGAAGCCGGAGGGCGAAGAGAAGGGAGGACGAGACAGGTGAAGGGGAGAAAGCGAGGAAGAGCATCGTGATATATGAGAAAGACAGCAGTGCGACAGAGTGATGGGGAGTCATAAATGGGGGGAAAATGAAGGTGGAGGAGGAGACTGATAAGGAGAAGGTGAAAATGGACAGCAGGGTGAGGGATCGCTGTTGAAAATCAAACCTCTCTCAGTATTTAAATCCACAATGTGTCTGTATACACTGTGTGTGTGTGTGTGTGTGTGTGTAGTGCAAGTTTCCCAATTATCTCCAACACGGCTGCGACTCTGCTGAGTTCAGCTCTGCGGCGTTTTTCCTCTGTCAGACTTTATCTATAACTGACTAAAACTGAACTCGACTGGCGAGCACCGGTATCCAGAGGCTGCGGTCTGAAATTTCATAATGTAACTAACGTGGTTAACACATCATAAGAGGAACAGGAAGCAACTAAAAGAAGAAAAACGAAACTGGAAAACTAATGAAACCCTTTTGCTCCTCCATGTAAACTCTTCCGTGTTGGGAATTCTCCCAAACCTTTTTTTGAATTTATATTACTGAGTGAGATACTGTAGCTGTTATAATTCAAAAGGGAAGCTGGGAATATGACTCCATTGTTTCCTAAAGTAGCGTGTTCTCTGTCTACATGGAAAACGCGAGGCCATGGGCCCTGAGTAAACACCATCCTGCTGCTGTGTGGGGCCCTGAGTAAACACCATCCTGCTGCTGTGTGGGGCCCGAGTGCTAAGGTGGAGAACGACGACACTGTCCTTCACTGTTCATTGGAGACAGGAGACGTATTATAACTGCGAGTCCTGCTGAAATGGACCTATGAGATTGAAATTAACTTCGACCCCAACTGTTTATGGACTTAGTTTGGACCCTTCAGTGTTTCCAAATGAGAACCGGGTACTTTATATAGAGTAGAGACAGATAATTGCCAGGCTTTATAACACTGTCACACTGCGAAAAAGTTAATTGTTGCACATTAAATCATCACATGGTGCCACCAGGGGGAGCCTACGAATTTCCATGATTGACGTCTACTGTAGTTTTTTTCTTGATACTTGTGTTTCGCTTTCAACTGTTTATGTAAATATATGTATCCATTGTTACGTACAACATTGTTTTTTCGCAATGTTAGCAATGTTTTGTTTGGTTTTTTTTGAGCATCAGTAACTGGATTTTGTAACATCACATCTTGGTAATGTTGTCTTTTGCAACTTCAGTTCATCAGTTTCCCTTTTTTTTTGTGCCTAAATACAGACAAATTCTAACATAAATTATTATAAATGAGCATATTTCCTGAAACTTAACAGACACAAAACCAAATGACGGTAGACCATTAACATTAAAAAAAATCTCTAAGAGCCACTAACTGCACACTTGTGATATTTTTTTTGGTAGCAGCAGTAAGTGAAAGTTTTACTGGCAGTTCTGATGAGGACTATGACAGAGAGTAGGTGGTGCAGTATATTTCATTTCAAACCTGGGCTCAGCAGCCACACGCGGCCAAAACGAACAGCTGTGAGCCTCCGCAGCCTCCCCGGCATCCCCGCTGATCGTCAGCCAAACCAGAGCCGATTCCAAGCTTTGCCCTGGATAAACACTTCATCAAGAGACAACGGCACTCTGCACATCTCCGTCCTCGCTCCGTCCCTGCCTGCACATCCTGCTGCAAACCACACACGGCATATGGTGCTGAATATGCAGTGTCCGGACGCTAGAACCTCAATTTTACAGCCAAGCCATTTAAACTTCTGGATTTCAAACCTGTTGTAAAAGTTGGATGGTGATGGGGGGGGGGCATTTAAACAGACATTTAAATAATGTCTGTGTCTCCACTCATATAAGCAAAATATGAGATTGCACTTTGTCCCTACACTGACACGGGCTTTACTGTTCCAGCTTCAAGAGGAGGCAGAAAAACAGCATCTGTTGACGCAGAGAGGGAGAGCGAGGAAGGACGGACGGACACGCGAGCATGTCTGATCATGACACCGTAATCAAGACTGGGATTGTGAATGCTTAGACAATCACAGGAGGAGGAGGAGGAGGAGGAGGAGGAGCACCACATTGCAATGTGCTTATTAGAGAAACACTGACACAGACAGACGAACAGACGGGGGGGGATGAGCTGCTATACAAGAGATGTAGGTAAGAATGAAAGGAGATGATGATAAAAAAAGAGAAAGTCCTCGGTTTTAAAACAGAACGTTGCTCGTTTCGCTGTGTGCTGACTGATGCGTGGACCTAAAGGACCAGCTGTTCACTTCTGCCATCGCCCGTCTTAAAGTTGAAAAAAAAAAAACCAAAACATGATTCAACTCCACTGGTGAAGAGTCGTCACATCGTTCTCCTCGTGAATAATAAGAGTCCCCTCAGGTTCTTTGACTGAATGCCATTTCAGTGTGTGTATCTGCAGTCGTTGCACACACAGTAGTGCAGACTGTGGTGCAGTTTTTTGGTCACAACAAAAGTGGAAAAAAAAAAAAATTTTGCACCTCTTCCTCTGCACCAGAGTTCCTCACTGTGTCAAGCAGAGCTCCTGTAATGGTTAAACTGTTCTTCAGCTTTGATGGTGTCTGAGAATGGCTTTCTGTTGTTCTCCGGGTCTGGAAAAAAACAACGTTACTGCACTACATGAGACACCAAGGACAGGACTGGAAATACACAAGCCACTATGTCACATATTACATTGAAACCCCGCAGTTTATAATGATAACGATTTCTGATTCAAGATGATTGGAGTTCTTTTGAACGTTGCTGGCTGTAAAGACGGTTGCTACCAACAGACTGCATCAATGAGAGCAAATAAACATTTTCTGTGGCTCACATGATAAGATTCTCAAACTCAAATGACCTTGGGGCCACTCACTGAGTTTCTGAGTTTTTCAAAATAAATGTTCTTGTTTTTATACGGAACGATAAGATAGTTCACACTATAAACATACTTATGATGCAAAATGGGTCGATTAATAAAACAAAAACATACAGAAATAACTCAATACAACTTCATATTAAGCGAGTTTGAGACCTCTGTTCTAAAGGAAGAGAGAATTGTGAAAATAAATATGTGGCAGTCCTACGCTAAGCATATAAATAAAAACAAAGTACCCCCGTTGGTATCCAATTAAATTTGAAATCGCTAATGTTTGAGACACAAGTTAGAGCAAATGAATTCCTTAATTGAGTCTGTTTAAAAAGTGTCGCACAACACTTTCCTCTCACGTCACGCACCTGTAGAATTTTCTTGTGGCAGTAGTGGCTCTCTCTATGTAGAAACATATTTATCGTTTGAATAAATTGTTGCTCTGTTTCATCCGCTCCCTGTTTTCCTTCGAGTAAAAGCAAAACATTCAAAAACCTCAACCTCCTGAAATGCATCCATTATCGGAGCGTAGCTCAGACGTGGATAGAAATAAACAGGCTGACAGAACTGATGAAGATGATACGGCATAAATCTGGCAGATTTATGTGTGCGTGTGTGTGTGCGTGTGTGGTTACACAGAGACGACTGAGAGCTAAATTGAAAACGTTGTGTGAATTCTTTCCGCTTCTTTCAGCGAGTATAAATCAGACTTTAGGCTCTTGTCTACAAAGAATGTTGACAAATCCAAATCTTAACATTCACTCAGAGCTGAGTTGCTGTTATGAATGTACTGTGATCACAGCTTGAGCTTATCTTTTCCCATACTATCCACTTTCCTGCCCTGCAGCCGTCCCCGCCTTTCCCTTTTTCCGACTTATATCTCTTCACCGGACTCATTCTCACCTGTTCCCAATTCCCTAATCAGCTCATAGACACTGGCCCATTTCCACTCATCTCCTGCCAGCTTATCTGTTGGTGCTTCTACACTGTAGCGTACAAGGCTTTGTTGTTCTTTGTCTTTTGACAGCCTGTCCTGTTTGGATTTTGCCTTTTGTTTCCTCCTTTTTTGCCTTTTTGACTGGTTCATCTCTCGGCTTAGTAAGCGAGCGCTGCCCACGTCATTGCTCCCGTCTGCCTGCGCCTCTCAGCTGCACTGTCGAGTCCTCTTAACCTTGAGGCAGACAATATATTCCACTACACCTTATTTGGAATATTCCATTACGTGCACTTTATGTCTTGAATGTGTGATTAATATAATGCTCTGATATTCTATTTTAACATTTGATTGTACACTTTAACAGAGCTTTAAAAACCCTCGCTGTTATTTGTAATTGTTTCCATGACAAAAGGAATTGTGGGATATCTGGATCCTTCGCAGCAGGACTAAGGACGAATTTTGAAGCATTCAACCGAGGACGAGGAGAATAAATCAGGACACTTCGTTTTAAATGACACACAGTAAATATGTGTGTCCCTGTCCCTGTCCCTGTCCCTCCCTCACCTGTCCTGAGGTACGAGGAGTTGGTTATTGCAGAAGGCGATGCGGGGCTGGTCTTAGACGTTGCTGCGCAGTAGCCCCCCTTGTGGGTGCTCGGGAGTACTGCACTCTGAGGAATTCTTGGCTTTGTCCTTGTTGTTGTTGGGCTCGTTGTCCTTGATGATGTCGTACTGGCGGCAAAAAAGGGCGATCACACCTGCGAGAGACATGAATGAACATGGTAGATTATTGTCATTATCTGGGCTCATTTAACAATATTTTTAATGAGTAAATATTGTGTTCTTTTCTTGTCAAGTACTGGATAAGAAAATCAATAAAGATCATCTCCTGAGCCCAGAAGACAAACTTGTGGATTTATGTTAACAGAATGATCGCTTGTCTAATGTGTCTCAATGTCTGCTTACATTCTGAAGTCACGCTAAAAGTTTCTGTGAGATCCCAAACCCCTGGAATCTCCTGCCTGCAATAATTTGATTAAACTGCCAAGTGTGTGGTCCTGGATCGTCTAGTCTGTGCTTTCTCGGGATTAAAACATTGAAAATCAGATGCAAATTTCCCCGTCTGTGGTCTCCCAGGTTTTTTGTTTTTTTAAAATCCTCTGCATTTAATTTCTCCCTTTGTCAAGCATGTCAGGGAACGACATAATCACCTATAATCAAATCAGCGGAGGGTTCATGAATCCAGTGACATGTGCAGATGCAGATATGATGTTTTGTCAAACCATGCGATGTCTGCTTTCTGTCAAAAAGACATGAACAATATGGCAGAGAGGAGAGAAAAGTTGCAGAGAAACGCACAAACAGGGAAGAGGAGGAAAAACAAAAAAAGAGGAGGAGAATAATTTATGAGGGTGGAGGAGTGGAGTGTGTGGAGGATTGAATCTGCCCGATCAGGCTTCATTCTCGGCTGTTCTGCTTATGTCAGCCGCTGCTCGTTTCATAGCTGCAATACCAAACAACAAAATGGGACATCTCACTGTGATATCCCCGAGGATGCCCCATAGGCCCAATTAAAAGCTGAAAAACACAATTCCTCTCCTTCACTTTCCCTTTTTCCTACTCATCCACCTTTTTTTCCCCCTCGTCTTGATTGCTGCTTGTTCCCTCGGTTCCCTCACTGCTCGCTCTCTCTCTATCCCTGTTTGAAACTCCCTCCGTCTCTCTTACTCATCCTCTTGGCCTCTCACAGGTAATTGGCGAGGGAGTTGTACTGTAGGCCTCTCGCCGTTACTGTACACAGACCTAAATAGTATTTAGGCCAATGTGGGATCTCATTACACGTGGTGCACGGGTGAGGAATATAACTCCTGTAGTTGGGGAATACTACTTTAATTAAAATAAACTGCATGAATGGTATAAATGTGTAATAAATTATTGATTTAAAACTTGAGAGAAACTTTTGCGGTTCAAGTCAGAATATTAAAACACAAGTAAATAAGGCATGAGTCTGTCAGAATTTGCTGTAAAGAGTTTTTGAGCAGTTGGCCCTCCTTGTTTTTCTTCACGCCGAAGATAGTTCTTATGGCGCTTTCACACTTTACAGTCCAAGCACGACTTGGCACGGCTCGACTCTGCGTGGTTTGGGTACCAGGCACGTTGTTTTCCACTACCCGCATCTGCAATCCTCATTGTTGCTGTACTTGGTCTTGCCGTGGTGTACGACCTGTGTGACATGAAACTATCTATCTTCCACTACCTCACCTTGGTAGCAGAGTTTGGCTGTTCCTCAGCCAGTTTTGAGCCTCCTGCACAGCTGTATGTTAACCTAAGACCCAACTCAGGTGGCAACCGGCTGTGACATCACCCATAAGCCTTGAGATTCGCGCTTTGGCTGGTGCCATGTTGACGTTTTGCGTCAATCCCACAGGTGTCCACTCATATGTGCTGTGTTTATCATCTATACTCCTCTAAACTGAAACCTTATTTACAAAATCCACATTGTGTTCTATTGAAGAAGACCTTAAACTAGCAGTTGAGACCATTAACTCGACAGGAAAAATGTAAATCAAAAAAAGTCTCTTTAATCTGACTTTCCTGTCTGTTCTTCCTTTAACTGAACCTCATTTCTGTGTATTTCGACAAGTCGCTTCAATAACTTTCTGCCTCTCAACAACAGAGTGAGTTCCATTTCAGTGTTTTTATTGATTAAAGCACAGGTGGGAATGAGACAGTGATCAGCTTTACATAATTTTAAGAGCACCGCAGGGAAGAAAACAGTCATCACAGAGAGATCAAACACGTTCTTAATGGAGCTTCAGCCAAAGAAAGGGAAAATGCTCATAACATTTGCAGTGATAAATGTGGTGTGATGCTGAAGAGGAGTATCACCTGCCCACATGACGAGCACCACTACAATGATGATGAGTTCTCCGGCCCTCAGTTGGGCGGCGTGACCAAACTCCTCCATCGTCACCTCGTCTGGGGAAGGAACAAACAAAGACACACACACACACACACACAAAGAGAGAAAGAGAGACAGAGACAGTCAACAACAAGCCACTGAGGACGCCGCCATTCATTGTCCCATAGAGCGTAAAATTGCACGTGAAATTGCAATTTTACTCAAAAGTCTGGAGGGAAAGATAAAATAATCAAATGAGGTGACAAATGAGAGTGGAGGTGCTGCCCGGTGTCAGTTCTGCACTGTGGTCACTGTAATTAAAGCTAAGTGAGATCAGACGTCCACAGAGACACAGAGAGCTGGATGCTACTGTCATTCACTGTGTTTCTCCGGCTGACTCAGACTCCTTGAGCTGCAGCACGACACTGTTCACAGGGATAAAGGATTACACACACAACAACAACAACAACAACAACATTTTCCCTGGTCAGCATGTCCCCTCGTCTGCCTCTGTATATGACCAACAGACCACAGCATACAGAAGAAAGGGTGTTACGGACGCTGATGTGACTGCGTTTGCATTAGAGGTGACATGAAAAGCCTTCAGCACACTGGTAGAAGGGGACAGAATGTCAGGGTAGCTTTAATAACATGGCTACTCAATAATAACTCAAGAGGAACACTGACACAACACATTTCTATGGCAGACTGACAGGACTACGACTTACTAGTTTGCTCACAGAATCTTTCAGGAGTGTAAAAGAATATTAAGAGAGCAGATACGTGAATTAAAAAAGGGCAAACATGTCATTCCTCTGTTTGTTTAGGAACCTGTGTAAGGTGAGCGATCACATATAGGCCCTCTTTACACCTTAGAATGTGCTTTTCTGTGATCGGATGGTGCTTCACCACACACAATTACACCTTCATTAATCTGTCAATTATTTTCTCATTTAATAGTTAACCTGATGAATTGACCTCTATTGATTGGATCATTTTGTGACTTTTGGGACGTTGAACATGCCGGGCAACAAGTCGAGACTGTCACTCACAACGGAATATTATGGACACATGTACAGACACACATGGAGTCTGATTGACTGACATCTCTGAGTGCTACCTGATGCTGAAACATGTTTTGTCAAAATGTCATAAGAAAAAGAATAATTATGTATTGTATGATGAAAATATGTATTCTGTGGATAATGGGGGCGG
Source organism: Solea solea (assembly GCF_958295425.1). Classification (NCBI taxonomy): domain Eukaryota; kingdom Metazoa; phylum Chordata; class Actinopteri; order Pleuronectiformes; family Soleidae; genus Solea; species Solea solea. The sequence goes on along the minus strand of NC_081153.1, from coordinate 3,683,883 downwards.
GACTAGATAAGCTCTTGCTTCTCCTGCTTTCCCTTTCGGTTATGTGTATTGTGTGAACTACACTAAGATGATGTGTGATGAGTGATCTACCTGACATGACCGAAATAAACATATAAATAAATTACATTACATTACATGTCATTTAGCAGACACTTTTATCCAAAGCGACTTACAATAAGTGCATTACAACATTTGGGTACAAACAAGCGCTAAACGTAAGTAAGTGCTTCAAGTATGCCAAACTATAAAGTGCTAGTCATAAGTGCGATGTACAAGTAAGTGCTTTTTTTTTGTTTTGTTTTTTGTCGTCTTTGTCTTAGTCGAGATAGAGTCAAAAGAGATGTGTTTTTAGTCGGCGGTGGAATATGTGGAGGCTTTCTGCTGTCCGGATGTCGATGGGGAGCTCGTTCTACCATTTGGGAGCCAGGACAGCGAACAGTCGTGAGTTCGGCGAATGCCTCTGTGTCCTCTCAGTGAGGGGGCAGTAAGCCGGTTTTGCCGATGCAGAGTGGAGTGGGCAGTTAATCGAGTAATCGCTTGGTCAGAAAAATGTTGATCAGTGTTTGTCAAAACCTGGAAATGAGGATGTTCTCGAATGTCATTTTTGTCCACAAACCAAAATGACTCAGTTTATAATGAAGAAAATATTCACATTTAAGAAGCTGAAACAATCAGAAATCTTCAAACCAATTAATCGAGTCATTGTTTCAGCTCTAGTCTCCAATGTCCACATCAAGATCCAACTGCGACCCCATCATGGTCATCCCTCCCTCCCTGCGTGCTGCCATATCATCAACAACAACGTTCGCCGCACGTGAAGTTGCGTTATTGTCGACGCCATTGTTGTAAACAGTAATGCTAAACTGCGATACAACAAAAACACGGGTTAAAGTAGAAAATCGGTTGTCATTTTCAGTCCAGTCTCTTCTTTTTCCCCAGTGTCTGGATAAGTCAAGGGGTTCTCTGGTCCAACTTGCTCTCCTGTTGCCATGGTGATCCCGCCGCAGTAAAGCTGAGGCCTCGAGCTTGACAGAGGGGAGGTTATACTCTATAAGTTGGTAATAGCCGAGTACATGTTGTGAGGGCAGAACTGTGACGGATGTTTTTCTGATTTAGACAGAGTGGAGTTGGATTCTATGACCTGCAGCTATAGGTTGATGTGAGCGGTAGATCAATGTTTAAATGCCCTTGTTATTCCTGTCTGTAACCTTTAAGACATGGCTGTATCTTTCAAGTGATATAAAAATCAATGGAGAATCTGGAGGTAGGATGGATGTAGGACTAACTAAAAAACTCTTTTTTGACTGTATTTAACTGGCATTTAGCCTTTTATTCATACTACGCATACACAGAGACTGAGGTGATCGGTTAGATATTCTAATTGAGTCATTCATCTTCTAATCTGAGCTGTATCTTGTGAGCGACATCTCTCCCCGTCAATCACACCGCAGCCACGAAACAAAGCATGCGCCTCTTTCTTATGCAGCCGCTTGACTCTGAAGAACCTCATTCACAAAACAATGCTGTAAATAAGTGATTCAGACCATGAATGGCCGTTGAAAAGAGTAAAGATTTCATTCACTTTCCAGACTCGCACACGATTATTCAAGAACAGGCTCTGATTTTAAAATAAGGTGCAGACAGACTTCACTTCCAGTTCACTGTAAGACGTTTGATCCATGTGCCCAGAATCAATCTTTTCATCTTAAACACCCACGATCATTAAAGTTTTGCAGAATAAAAAATGTTCATAGGTCAGCTGCAATAATGTGTGTCTGTTGGGCTTAACTAAAGGTTGTAATCACAGTATAAGATCCTCGTCTCTTCTCGTCTGCACTGTGTGTGTGAATGTGAGGCAGACTGTGGCTGCAAGGTGCTGAGTTGTGTTTGGGAGATAAATTGAAGGTGGAAACTCATCTGACAGTAAGTAGGCTCGATAACATTTCGCTCCAGTGACAGATTGATTCACAAAAGTGCAGATTTTGCATATCCCCCGCATATGGGCCGTTGTACAAACGCAGTGTGCCCTGCTGCACCGCCACTTCTGCCCTTAAATCAACTACTTCTTCTTTTCCAGAAAACAGCCCCAGCATCAGACCTCTGCACGGTCAGCTCTGTGTACTCAAGTCTTTTTCTTTCATGGTCTGGCGTCTATGATGCCGCCCGGCCCATTTTGTCCACTGCGGAACCCACAGAGGTCTTCAAATGTCATTGAATCAGTAGCAACCTTGACTTGTTTCACTGCTCATCCAAGAGTTCTGAAGAAGCCTTTTAGATCTTACATCGAAGGTTGGCCAACAGTTTCTCAGAAACCTCTCTTCAGGACCTTGAACAGCTGTGCCAGAGTTTGGGCCAACGGCACCACATGCAGCATGGGCCAGCAGTGTCTTACAGCCTGGTGTGTGGGATAAGCTGCTCTGATTACAGAGTCTGCTCCTGTGTCCTGGTAGTATTCCATAGGGACGTGAGGACCTGGTCGTTTTACCCAAGAGTGAAAAGAAGGCATGCGGTGATCAGCGCTGATATTGTGGCGATGGCTGTAAATAGGTGGTCTCTCAGTTGTCCTGAGCACAGACTGCATTTGTACACGCTCATGAATGCGGCCACATGCATACCACCTTCCAGTGTGGTTTCTGTGATTGGACCTTAGGAAGCATTCAGAGCAGATTCAGACATGTTCTTACCCGGGTCAGCCAGTAATGTGAAAACACTTGTGCTCTATAGCCGCCTGATTGTGACTGAATTGCCCAAGTTTTGCTATGCTGCCTTCTGGGTGATGCTCCCCTGCAGCCTGACAGACAGGTCTACAGCGTACTCCCCCTGGAGACTCTGACTGGCTGTTTAGCCAACTGTGGAATGGGCTCTTCTCCAGCGCAAGGACGATTTTGGAGGCTTCATGACTTTGCAGGTTAAATCTTCATTCTGGCTCATGTGTGATCACAGTGCTTAAGGGTCCGCCGTCTGAAGAATACTTGAAATGTCATCCACGTGGCTCCTTAGTGGATTGAAGTCTTTTTTTACAACTCGCCCCGGACGCCTCTAAAGGATTATTTCAAACGCTGTATAATGATGAATATAATATTAACTGACATAACACGTTACACAGCAATGCTAGTCACGCACAGAGAATTCTACTTTAATACATTTTTTACATAATACAGGCTGCAGATAAACAGAGACAGAAACAGTCAGGTTGTGTGTTGTGTTGCACCTGCTGATGCTAAATGGTGTGAGACTGATAAATACCCACTTTAAGGGGAAGGAGAGCAGTAATGGATGAGATTTAATCAGGCCAGTTAATGAATGCTTCCACAAACACACACTGATACAAACACAATTTGCACACAAGGAACGTCCATCAATGTCAAAGCAAACTAAATAAGTCCACCTCTCAACATGAAGACAAATTGTCCCGCGGAGCAAATCACATGACCTCGCATGGTAAATGTTAATAAATGAATCTGTTTAATAATTGACAGACTTGCTGTATGTTTTTATATAAATCACTTTGTAAAGATTATAATTAAACGTGTCTGTCTTCAGTAAGTTCTGATGACTTTCTTTGTACTGTTCATCATCTAATTCACTTCATTTCATCTTTTGAAAGTAAGGTATTTTGTTCCCATGGGAGCTCTCTAGAAATGACCCACGCTTAGCTCCTTTGACGAGGACAGATAACTCGACTATTTATTTGATTTTGCTCTGCACAACATCCTGACTTAAGACGACCTTATCCTCAGAAAATACAAAAGCTAAGCACCGGAACAATAGCGCTGTCATCTGCATGAATCATCAACGGGCGAGGACGCTGACTTTTTACTGCACCCTGCGTCCCCTCAGACGACCAGCTTCATTTCTGTCACATAAATCAATGGGTAGCGAGAAATGAGAAGCCTCCATTTTAAAGAAAAAGGAATTTAGAAGAATATAAAAGTTGAGTGCATAAAGTATATAATGTGTGGTTTGCTGCACACACACATACACACAGAATATTTCTCTGTTGCTAGCATTATGTGTGTGAACCCAAAAGTCTGAATCAGCTAAAGCAGTGACACGGACATTAAATTGACTTAACTCTGTCAGCACCCTGATGCACGGTCTGTGTAATGTCCTGTATGGTGGATGTGTAAATAGAGTAGGTCACTGTCAGTAGAAAATTCAGTGTGGCTATGAAACAGCGGTGCTGGAGGACAAAGCCGATCTCCCACACTCCACTGAGACAACTACCTCGTCTTGAGTACTTCCGGTAAGTGGCAAAACACTGAAAAGTGACTTGTTAATATGCATTTTCGCACATCAACCCATTCCCCCACAGGAATCACAACAAGCAGTGTTTCCTGGGTGCACACTGCCACTATGTCCACTCTCTCCACTCTTATCAGCTCGCTGCTGATGAGCATTTAGCGTTTGCTGTGTGTCCCTCTGGAGCAGCAGCTCTTGACACTGTAACTGGGTCGGACACGATAAAATTGGAAGAACTGCAAGCAGCTCCAGATAACAGCAGCCTCTGCTTCTGCCTCTGAGAATGAGAACAATGCACCTGATGAAGGGTGGGAGGGTGGAAGGATTCTCGTGAAGGTGGCAGACAATGTTAAAGGATGCTTTGCCTTATGGAAATGGTGCATGAACAGAATGTGTCTTCATATTTATATGTGATATTAGAATCTCAAATTGCATTGACCTGCATGTGCCAATGTCAACATGTTTGACACAGCAGCACAACACAGCAGTGAAGGCAGCTGTAGAAAATTCTGTGTAGGATATGGTTATTTCCATGATACAGATCTAGCACGGCAGAAACTGCAGTCCATCTGACGCAGTCACTCTGTCTCACACGGCGTAAGGGGTTGTGATTGCGATTGCCGACTTTCAGCAGCGCTGTCGCTAAATACACCAGACTCTTCTGTTAAATGTTGAGATTTTAGACATTTCCTTTGCTAAATGTTGGAGATTAACATAATGTTTTCAGGATTTTTAAGTCTTTTTAACTAATCTACAGTTCGGCATGGTTCTGTTTGATTCTTGTGTCAGACATCGTGCTAATAACTCTTCCATTGACGACACTCAGTGGCCAGCAGTCTGTCGACGTCCCATTTTATCGACTCAGGTTCCATGTACTTGTATCACTAATGGAATGGCAAAAAACAAAAAAGTAGAGTCGAGCCGTGCCGTTCTAGAACTGTATGGTGGAAAAGCGACATTAGCATAACTGTATCACAGCCTCTGTGGCGTGATATGTATCGTATCAATAAGGTTGTAAGAAATACACAGCCGTAGTCACTGTATTATGGAATTATACACTCTTTTGTGATGTCCGGTCTGATCTACACTGTATGATTGCAAGTGCAATCCATTTATTTATTTATTTATTTTTACAGGACAGGTGCAATATTCATCTTTTTTATTGTGTCATTTATATTCTGTGAATGAAACGTCCTTTGTAGGCACTCGTGCTGTGTTTTGTTCTGCAGCTGATGGAAAATGTCCCTGTATGGACAATAACGTATTTGATTTGATTGCATGCTCTCATATATACTGAATTTGGTGTGTGTGTGTGTGTGTGTTTTTGTAATCGTGTTTCCTCTCTCACCTGGACTCTTGGATGCCATCTTCTCCGACTCTTTGGGCGTCCTAAAGAGAACAGGCTGACTGGGGGGGCTGCTGCCCCCCATGCTAATGCTCTGAACGTGCACGATGTACTCGGTGTCCTCGTCCAGATCCCACAGGGCGCAGGAGCGTGTGGTGGTGTTCACCTCCTGTATGAATCTCAGCGTGCGTACATCCTTCTTCTGCAGATGAGATGAAAAGCGAGCACAGGAGAAATCAGGACCAGGAGTTTCAATATAATGAGATATTTTATTGATCGCTGCAGGGATTTCTTTCTCTTTTTTTTTTGGCACTGCCTCAGCAGAGAACTCACAGGGTCAGGGTTTAACTGATGCTTTGGTTCACTCTCTGATATTTTTAAACCTCAGATTACAGCAGATTTCCATTCAATGCCCGAATGTTTTTGTCAAGAAAAAAAGATTCTTAGTAGAACAAGGTCAGTTTGATTATGATCCCCCGCTAATTTCCCTCTGATTAAAGGCTGTGTTGCACAAACATGTATCTATCTATCACGGTCAGCTCTTGTAAAAATGCTGAAATAAAGACTCACATGGTTTTTTTCAGTTACTTAAGCTCAAGGAAACATATCGTGCTTCTACGGCCATGTGCGCTTTAAAAGAACATTATCATCTGGCCAGGATTGCTTGCTCAGGGCAATTGGGTCCCTGCTCCTTAGCGGCAATATTATTTACTATTTACTAGGCAATTAATGTAGTGAATTTCCTATGCTATTAAAACTGTAAGCAGTCAAGATGTAGTGCGTGTTACATCTACTCGCCTGCATAATGGAACTTTGCTTATTTTATGTACATCTCAGGGCTTTGACAGTGTCAGGACTTCACTTAAACGGGGAAAAGGGAGGCTTTTGTTTACATTTTGACAACTTTCCTCCAGAATAAATATATGAGAATATTTATTAACTTTCCCTGTTTGCACTGTGGCCATAAATGTCTACTCTCACTGTGTTCCTTTGATTCTGATGTAAACAGTGATGTGATGAATTTGCTTCAGCTTCTGGACTAAATTTCTATATTCTCAGAAACAGCACATGACTTTGAATCAAAAAACGTGCATCACATCAGTGAGTTGAGATTATTGGACGACTTTAAGCGTGAATTAGATCCTCAACCTGTCCACAGTGACCTCACCAAGTTTGAAGATGATCGGACCAAAGCTCTGGGACAAGTTTGTTCAAATATCATCGTTTGTGAAATTGCCAAAATCACCCAAAAGAAATAGCTGTTCTACCCAAGACGGCGGCCTTCCTTTAGGACTTATGGCAAAGTTGTCATTTACTTTTTGGACGTCCCGACACGATTAACATGCGTACCAACTTTCATATATGTACATGAAATATTTCAAAAGATCACGTGATGAAAGTGTTTTTTTTTCCCATTTTGTTAGCCCCTCCCACTTCCAATTTTCCTCGCTTTTTAATGACTTTCACACGTACATTTCCACCAGGATTGATGCAGTCGTAAAAAAAATGGGAAAGGCTCCAAAAATGCGATTAATTTGAGATAAAAATAATAAGAAGAATAACTACTACTATGCACCTTGTGCTCAGACCCTAATTATAGCAATTAAAAGCTGCAGTGCGTAATGTCTGTTGACGTTATTACCCTGCCTTTGTTTGGTCTTCATGAACAGAAATGACGTTACATTATTTCTATGAAGCCCGATGTCCTTCTTCTGATTGATTGATTGTGTCAAGCAATACTATCAGACCTGAAAGATGAAGCGTTTGTGTGTACACAACGTGCAAAAGTACCTGCTGTGTGATGGCGAATCCAATGACGGGATCCCCCTCCAAGATTTCCCACGTGACCACGGCGGAGTTGCCCTCAAGCTCTCTGATGGTCACATTGAGTGGAGCTGACAGCAGCGTGTCTGTCACACAAACAAACACACAATTTGTCTTCATGTCTTCTAAGAGATGAAATCATGTCTTTCAACTCCCTCTCGCTCTCTCTTTGAGCTTCGATTTCACTTGCCCCGCCTTCCCTGAGAACTTCTCCTCCACCCACAGATTAATCATTCTTTCATTAATACCAGGCCCAATTAACAACACATGGGTCTGCTGGTGTTTTCCCTTGAAGAGGGACTCTTAC